>NW_028279440.1:0-262992 GCF_059751315.1 Micrasema longulum | reverse complement strand
TCCTTGTTACAGCTTGCATACCACATATCGCGCACCGCGTCTGAGGACATAAGTCTCCGTGGCGGAGTCCACATACACGGAAAAGTTACTCGTTTCTAAATAAGAGAAGCTGCCCTAAGAAGCTCTGCATAATCTGTGCCTCGATTATGAACGCTATCTTCATCTGTATATATCGAGACGGTATACTTAACTTCTGTACTATCTGTATCTTACCTCGGTATGTTCTACCTACTTGTCATATCGACATCGTATGATCGAAACAATCCAATAGAAGTACCGCAAACAATTAGTCCGCGTTCCTTACGTAATTAACATTTAAAATAGTTCTCACTTTTATTTTAAATAGGCTTCTGTAATAAAAAGGCGTAGATAAACGTATCGAGGGGTTCTAGACCCGTCGGTATAAACCGATGTACTTACATCAAAACTTGATGGTGGGAGTATCGGTACTATACATTTGTAGTCGGTCAGGAGACTTTTATCTTCAACAATGACGTCATACTGAAGCTATGTCATTTTAGAGCGCAGATATGTGAATCTTGACGTACGCTTCCCCTTGATTCATATCGATGTATCTACCCAAAACTTGAAGGTGCGGGGTCGGTAGTATATCTTTATAATCGCAAGAGGGAATTTATCTTCAACTATACCGTTAAGGTGAAGGGATGGCGTCTTTATCTTCCCATCATAATCGAGGCCCTGATCTGTTATCCGACAGGACCTACAACAGGGCCACTGTCATTCCCCTTATTACAGATCGATGTACCAAAACAAAACAAAGGTGGGGGGTCGGTAGTGTATGTTCGAAATCACCCGGGAGAAGGTATGACGTCCTTGACTTATTAGTGTAATCGCGGCCCTGGTTTAACTATTACCGTGTGAAAATAGTGGTGAAAAAAACTAAAATATTATTACGTTACTTTTTAAGGCAATTGGCCCTTAAAATCAAAGTTGCTCATGGCTCAAAGTTGCATCATTTAACATAGATAAATGAAGTAACGTCAATATTACGATAAATATTATTAAATTAAGAGGAGAATGTAATTTGAGATGAAGGGAGTATTAAATAATTTTATGCTCTTCTTGAAGTTAGTATATTATATATGGAATAATGCTTTCTCTGAGTTTAGGCCGTTTCCTGTTACCCCCGAGATGCCTTTATTAAAGTTATATGAAATTCTTCTGAAATTTAATAAGCGCAAACTCTTCGTCGCATTCTGGGTACAAAAAAAATTGAAGATTCACGTCCAGTAAACAAGAGAACTCAAATATATTGCTTACTTACCAAATTTAAAATTAAAAATATGCTGTCGTGGTTTTTCATTCTTTTTTTATATATTTTCAAATTTATTAATTCAAAATTACACTCGTGTGAATATTAATGAACTATAGTCTTTGAAATAAAGCTTGATTAGAATGACAGTTGACATAACTTTGTAGTAACGTCTAAGGGATGATTTATATTGACACACAAAAAATCATTCGTATCTGGCATGTTAATTTTTTTTTTTATACAATGCTTGACATATAAATCAACATAAATATATAAAACTAGCTTTAAAACTAAAATAAACCTAATTATTAACATATTACAATAGAGATGAAGAACATTTTAAAGAAGGTTATATAGAAGTATAGGCATCTACAGGGCATAAGACCTATCATTGGCTGGTTAAACTGGCCACTATAAACACTGTGCACCATTCACCATTCTGCCCATATTTGAACATCTATTATCTTTCAACTGTTAATGTTTGTGAAGTTAAAGGGCTGAAACTTTTATTTATGCGGGTGAGATTCGTCTAATTGAATTATTTCACCTACATACTAGGCAACGCATTAAAATTTATTTTTTTTAATTTCTATACTTCTTCATGGACCAGGTGGATTTATCAACAATATTTTGAGTTTGTCCAAATTTTTGTAGACAAGGATTGGATACCCCAAACGATTTTATATTCATCATCATCATCATTCCCTATCCGCACCTAATGGTGCATAAGGCACTGCATTGGTAAACCAATCGCAGCGTATCTTGATCACTTTTTTTTGTTACATGAAGGTAAGATGATCAGTCTTACGCTTCAGGTGCCAGTCCACCAGCTATGAAACATTCTAGTGTGAAAACGCACTTTTAAATGAATATTTCAAATTAACCATGTCGAGAATTAAACTAGTATGGAAATATACAAACATAAAACAGCAATTATTTTTAGTATATAATGAAACTTTGTAAATATTTAAGTTAGTTTGTTTGAAAATGTCCTAACAAGACGAAACGCGTCACAATATACCCTTTGTATCTTTATGTATATAATTTATCTGTACGTGTGATGTCACCGAACTCGGCCGCACGTAAACGGCTAAACCGATTTACGTGCGGTTTTCAGAGAAATATAGATCTTTGCGCTGTGCGTGTTCGTAGATATTAAAATCTTCAATCTAATTTGTAAAAGAGAAGTAAGGAGCATAAATATGTTATTCATAGATCTACCAGGGTTGCATTCGAGGAGAATGCATTTACAAAAAAAATGGAAAGATGTTGTTATTTTGTCTATAAAAAAGTTTGTTTTTGAATGTTTACAAACAGCATTTGTTTTTTGTGGATCTCAATCAGATTGTTTCCTTAAATTCGTTAAAATTTCTACCCATTTATTGATTTTTACTGGATTTTTGGTAACAATAAAATAATATAAAATTCGATACATTTTTAAAAATCCTTTTCCTAGATAAGTACATCCCTCTGTTGGTGAGAAGACCGGAGTTTGACGTTTGCAAAAAGAATGCCATATTTAAAAAAATATTTATTTTATGTTTTGGAATTCAACCATAAACAAGTACCTACTTAAATTCAATATTAACAATTTTTAGTTTTGGAATTTAATCATAAACAAGTACCTAGGTACCTACGTGATAATAAAAAATCTTTTTCCAAGATAATAGCAGGCAAGCCAACGCGCAACGTTTGGACAGGACAACGTCTGACGGGTCCGCTAGTATTTTATGAAAAATAAAGTAGAATTATAATCCAATAAACTTGTTTTATTTTGGATACATTACCAAATTTGATATTTTATTTCTTTAATTTCCTAGTGTTTGTACTGTATGAAATGTGTTAACTGAATCAATAAATATATTTGAAATATAACCAGACGTGGTATAAATATAAATTAACATCCCAAGTATCAAAACACATAATTTTATATTTATAGAGTTGTGACATAAAGTGTCAAAAATAGTTTTAAACCGCTTTAATTTAAAAAAAACTTATATTTAAAAAAAATAATGATGTTGTATTATTCTTTTAATTATTATCATCTAGTGATTATAAACTTTACTGTGTTATATTTATATTTAGAACATTAGATTCTCTCATGGTTATTGTTATATTTTATTTATAGATATTGTGTTTCTTTTTTACTTTTTGTTTTTTGTATTATATCTTCACTAAATTTTTTAGTTTTAATTATCCTATTATTTCATACTATGTACTACATGTTGATTGTGCACTGCTGTGATTATATCTGTAAATTATATTTTTTTGTAAAAGGTTCTTTGAACCGTTGATGTATAAATAAATGAATAAATAAAATTACACGCGTCGTTGTTCTATGATTATGACGATTTTTAAAGTGTCGTTCTTCTTTTCTGCCTACCCCTACAGAAAACGACGTGATAGTTTATTGGTCTATATATAAATAGATTTTTTTTAAAGCGGATAATTCTTAAGTGAGCAAAAAATACAATTTATATACCTATCATTAAAAATATAAGAAAAACGTATCACGTGAAAACATGACATCATTATTTCGGTACAATATTATTATAATGTCATCCCCTTTAGATCACTGTCATATTACTGTCAGAGTTTATTTGGACATTATGAAAAATACATAAGATAAAAAAGCTTTTCATTTATTTAAGATCTTCCTAAGCCAAAGTGCTGGGAAGGGAGGTTAAATGGAGGCAGAAATATAATAATATCTGGGTGTGTTTATTTTATCTCAGGGGTTGAAAGACTTTCATGGCTCGATACTCTTTTGAATTTCAGAAATATATGCATACGTTTATTTGATTAAAATGAACTCGCATAGATAATTTATTTTAATATTTGATTTATTTATTCATTTTTTTTCCACATAATGAAAAATGATTTTTAAAAAAATGTGACCTCACTGGGGTTACCCCTTGCTGAGGACACCTATAATACAATATAATATACTTTTTTTTTTACAAGTGTGAATATACAAAGCTTAACAAAACGTTTAGACAGTTTTATACACTACGTATTTAAGTTAATATTTAATTTATTTTACCCATATAATTTTAATATATTTTATTATTAGAAAACAAAATGGTTTTATAAACACACGACAAATTAATTTTAATTTATCGCAACAAAAAGGGAAAACATATTTGAGATTAATATATGGAAGTCTTGCCAATAATTGGGCATATAACGGGTCATTGGTTGGCTTATGTGGCCGCTTAAACACTGTAAGATTTACCAATCTGCCTATGTTTGAACATCTGCATATTCTCAGCTTTTCTATCTGTTGAATTTTGTGCCAGTATTTTGTGCCGTTCTTTCCCATCAATGGGAAGTAGTGTTGCTAACCCCCGGCGTTGAAATTGTCAAACGTAGTAAGTGCCTATTAACAATACTTTCACCGTGACTTGATTAAATTTAAATATAATGATACTAATAATCTAATCGAAAGTTATTAAATTTATAAAATGACTATATTGGACATAGGCTATTGTGTTCCTAGTAATTACAGTTTTTGCTAACGTTCGTGTTTGCAATATGGTCATTAGAATGTGTGACAGTATCCGACAAAGGTTCTCCATTTTATTTACCAAACTCACAGTAAAGAGGGGATCGAAAATAAAAGAGTTCAATTCAATTGAAATCACGATACATGAAATTGAAAATTCAAATCGTTATACTGCGATTCTTCCAAATTTTCAACAGCCAACTCAAAGCGCTTTTGGCAAAACCAACACGTCGCCGTATTTCACCTTCACACTCTGATGAGATAACCTAAATAAATGAAATTGTTGACTCTTTCTAAGTTATTTATTTATTTTAAAGAAACAAACAGTCGACAATGATGTAGTAACATAAAAAAAAACAGTTTAAAGACATACCAACAAAGTTTTTAAATAAGAATCATACAATATTTGAGTTTGTCCAAATGTTCGTAGACAAAAAACTAGATTTCACCCCCAAAGGAGCCATTTGTCTACGAACATTTGGACAAACTCAAATATTGTAATGAAAGCAACTGGTCCAAGAAGAAGTTTAAAAATTGAAAAATTGTTTTTAGGCGTTGCCTAGTATGTAAAAAAATTCAGTCCGAGGAATCTCTTCACAACAAACAAGGTTTCAGCTCTTTAACTTCACTTAAATCAACAAATGGAAGAACTGAAGAAATATGGATGTTCAAACACAGGCAAAATGGTGAATGTTACTCAGTGTGTAAAGTGGCCACTTAAACCAGCCAACGACAGGTCATAAGCCCTGTAAATGCCTAGACTTCCATATTTCCTTATTTAAGGTATTCTCCATCCCTGTTGTAATTTGTAAATTTAATAAGAATCATACATATTATTCAATTGTGTTACAACAGAAGGATATGTTTATGTGTATTTGTATGAGAGTAAGTATAGATGTGTGTTTATGAGTGTTTGTGTAGGACTAAGTGTTCAGGTTTGTGTAAGTGTGAGCATCATTAAATAGTAAGTGGGATCGTATCGCAGCCAGAAATAAGGAGTCCTTATTTATTTTTAAATAAATAAATTAAAGGGCATGTATAATATATCAATAGATAAAAAAGCATTATAGTTAGAGCAAGAACGATAGAGGAGCATAGTTAGTGCTACAGACTAGCAGATGGAACAAATACTAATTTCTTGTGACGCGAAAGGGGACATTGAGATCAATTTTGGAGAGTAGGTTAACGGAGTCTACTTTATTATTTAATAATTTATGTAAATAGCGTAATTTAGATACAGTGCGTCTATTTTCAAGGGTAAAAAATCCATTTTGTTCGGCAGATTGGCTGTAAGTACAAAGCGTTCTATTGTTTTTATAATCTAGGTATTTTAAAAAATTTCGTTGAACATTTTCAATCCTTTCTATGTTTGTTACGTATTGTGGGCTCCACACAACGGACGCAAACTCCAAATTACTGCGTACAAAAGTGTTGTATAAAGTTTTCAATGTATTTGGTTTTTTAAAACGATACTTTTTTTATACAACAAGGATACTAGTGCTACTAAATAAGATCGATTAATGATTATTAGTTCAGTTTTGCTCATATTCACTGAGAGTCCCAGGCTTGAAATAGCAGCATCTATTCGGTTA
Source organism: Micrasema longulum (assembly GCF_059751315.1). NCBI lineage: Eukaryota > Metazoa > Arthropoda > Insecta > Trichoptera > Brachycentridae > Micrasema > Micrasema longulum. The sequence continues at coordinate 256,622 of NW_028279440.1, read as the reverse complement.
ATTAGTTTTTTCAATTCAATTTCTGACGATGCAACAAGTGTGGTGTCATCGGCATATCTCCGGTTGGATAACTTCCTTCCTCCAATTATACATAACTTAACATAAAAATAATGTTTGTCTGTTTTACTCTTCGAATAGAACTACAGGTTAAGAACCACTGAACTGGTTATACCGATGATATTGTGAAATAAATAAGAAATATGAAGAACCTTTAAATACAAAAATTATCAACCCGAAAAATCTGTGTGGGAAACATCAAAGGGATTTACTTTAAGTGTTAGGTAAACCTTTACATTTACATTAAAATGTTAGCAAAGATATAAATCTGTACAGTGGGTGGCCAAAACTTTATTTTTATTTTTTTATTATTTTTGCACAATAACAGGCCAGGACGCCCAATTACAGTTGTGAATTACATCACAGAACACCCAGGCTTAAGACAAATCACATTTATTTTTTTGTGTTCTCACCGGGAATCGAACCCGAAACCTTCCGTATGTGAGTCAAGCGTCTTGACCACTTCTCCACTACGGGGGACCTCTTTTGAAATTTTCGGAGGCGGTCTACTAACACTGAAAGTAGTAATTTTAAGCCAAAAATAAGTTTAAATTGATAATAAACAAAGATACCGATAGTTTATTTCGATGTATTTTGGCCAGAAGAATCATATGTAAGTAGATACTGGCTAATTTTGATTTTGTGAGGTTGCTACGCCTGACGGGACATTTTTGGTTTGGCTACACTGTTTAGCCCGCGCGCTCTTCTCTTCGCTTTTTCAACTGGTCGTGTTCGCACGCTTTTTGAATTGATAAAAATATTGTCCGCCATTTGCCGTGTAAGTTGTTAAACCTTCGCCTTAACTCACACAACCAACGCCGCAAATTTATCATCAATACCACCATCGTTCATCATCAGACGAAATTGTGTACCTCCAGTGTTTCTGATCACCGATTTCCATGACAGCGTGAGCTGATCGCCGACAAGGAAGAGGACTCAACACCAGGTTAGTCAGTGTTATTACATGTAGATTTTCTCTGGTCTCAGTACATTTTCAACAGGTTGTTGGCTGCACCCACTAGCTCATACTGTCAGTTTGGAGAATTAACTTATTATTCCGCTATCATAAATATTTTTTTTAAATGCAAAGGTGAATCTATTAACACGATTCGCCAATACCAATATTAATACCGTTTGTCCTCATAATGGTATTGTCGTATCAAGTAATTGTGAAAAAATTGGTGTAGTTAATGAATATATGTATGTGGGCATTATTATTGATATTATTTTTTTTATGGGATAAACATATTACAAAATTGTGTAAAATATTGAGAGCAGTTATAGGCAGCAAGTTAAGAATAAAATATTTTGAACCAATAAAAACATTAAGACTTATTTATCAATCATTAGCGGAATCAATTACTAGGTACGGTATTACCAGTTGGGGCCTTTCTTGTAAAACCAACATTAAAAAAAGTCAATCTTTACAAAACTTGGCTCTTAAATTAATTAACAGATCAGCTAGAATTGATAAGGAAGAGGAACCCGAACTTTTTAAAAAGCAAGGGTGCCTGTCCGTTAATGCTATTCTATGGCTTAAATTTGTTTCTAGATATCGATTTGATAGTAACTACCAGAAAAGGTATTTACATACACATAATACAAGGTTAGCACAACGTGAAAGCTTGTCAGTACCGAGGTATGTTAACAAGTATGGCTAAAAAACACTTCATTATACAATGACTAAAATTTTCAATAAGGTTCCTAAGCTGATCTTAAAAGAAAATGTTGACAAAACTTTTAAGAAAAAAATAATTGAATGGCCAATATGTAACAAAGCTTTATATTGATTATTATTTTATCTTAACAGTCATCTATTTAAATTTTTGTAAATAAATTTTGTGTAGTAATACGTATGCATTTAGTTCTCAATAATGTTTATATTACTTTTAAAATTTATAAAATTTCTTTAACGTTTTTCTTTGTAAAAGAAAAATAAGAAACCTGCTGACAAGCTGGTTTCGCAGTTAAGTGGGTTTCATTATTTTTCCTTTTATATTTTCTGTTCATGTTAACCTTCTTTAATACAAAAAAAAATACCAATTCAATATTAAGTTATTTTAATAACGGCAATTAAAAATGATTTCACACAAACATAAAACTAGTGTGTAAATAAAATAAGATGTTCTTTTAATTTAGTTTTACTACCGCAAGCGATATGCATATTATTAGCGTTATAATTCGTAGATTTTAACTATTTATGTAGCATAGAGGGCGCGCTGAAAAGATTTAAATTGCATATTTTCAGCAAGCACATTATGATGATTTGGTTCATAGCTGTTCGTAAACATGCTGCCAAATGGTCACCTGTCAAACTTGAGCAATGCTTTTCTCATGGGAAATAGACAAAACTATAACGAAGTAATTTAAAAGGGTGAAATGGATACATTTTTATAAATTGACAACAAAAATATTTTTCATTGTATCTTCTGAAACCGAACAAATTGATTCTTGTATCGACGCATCAGACAGGCGGGCGACTAGGATGGAATACGCTGTCGACCGCGATCGACGTTTTGGCCAACAATGGTCTATACTCCATACCCTATAATATTAGGGCTTATATGAAGAACTCGTCAACAAAATATTTTTGTCATTCCATAAACAACATAAAAAAATAAATATTTTAAAAACCGCTGAACTTCCTCATTGAATATCAGATGGAAAATGCATTTATCGAATGCATTATTTAAAAACGAATCTGTGTCAGCGAGATAACTCAATTATGTATTTCGAAACAAACTCATGTGTTAAAATATAATTAAATTGGCAAAAGCGTTTCGCAAACGACGTTAAATAATGCATCCGGCCTTTAGTTTCAAAAAGATGATAAGAGATTTATCGATGTTTGTCGATGCCAACACAAACTTTTCGAAATTAGTAAAACTGCCATCGCTAGTTGTAAAATTTATTTATTTGATTTAAATGACTTTTTGACAATTTATTATCGATGGAGTATTGATATTTCGTGACCGTCTGAGCCCTCTCTAGGGGGTAGATACCCCGTTTTCTTCTTCCTCTTCAGCCTTGTTATCTCCACTGCTGGATAAAGCCCTCTTCAAACGTCTCCATTCCTTTATATAACCTGCTTTTATTATTCATGTTTTACCGGCTATCGAGGCAATGTCATCGACCCATCTTTCCTGTGGTCTTCCAATACTTGTTTTGTTTGCCCATGGTCTCCATTTTATTATTCTGGGTGTCCACCTGCCGCCATTTTGCCACGCCGCGTGTCCTGCCAACAGCCATTTTAATTTTGCTGCGCGGTCCATGATATCTACGACTCCGGTTCGGCGCCGCATGTCTTCTTTTCTTATTCTGTCTCTTAGACATACACCGAACATCTGTCTTTATTTATTTGTATTAACACTTTATGTACATATAACGGCGGGCACATTGCCATAAGGCAATTTCTTTCTACCTACCCGAACCGTTCAGTTTGAGAAAAAGTACATGCACAATAAGGACGTATTCTAAGGAATTATACTAAATCTTATAGTTTTACACAAAATTAAAAACAAGAATTAACTAAAAAATATATAGATTAACAATATACTATGAAGACAGGTGAGGAGATGGGAAGGAAAGAAGAAGGAGAAAGAAATAACTCAAATATTTAGACAGTGACATTTAAATCTTAATTAAATGTAAATAAAGAAGGGGCGTCTCTAAAATTAGTAGGTAGATTATTCCATAGTCTTCAGCTACTAATTCGAAAAAGTAGGCAAGAAAATTAAAGTGATGAAAGGGTATTAAAAGGGTTCTCTCGTTACTAGAACGAAGAGATAGTCCATGTTGTGATAGAGGTTGGAAGAGTTCTCTCAGATAAACAGGCGAAGTGGGATTATTTAAAATTATTGTGAAGAAGTAATAGAATGTGAATGTTTCTTCTATGCCTGATATTGAGCCAGTGTAGTTGCGTGCGATATTTGGTTATTTGGTCGCATTAGCAAGGAGTGGAAGAAGTAAGCCCTGGACTAATGTTTGGCTCAGGACTAATTGGCAAGAAATTCTGCAATCTTTTGTTTTTCAATACCTCATTACGAGCATTTTAGTTTCTGGCTACTTTTCTGTGTCGCAGACAAGGTTTCTAGTAGTGAGACGGTATACTTAACTTCTGTACTATCTGTATTTTACCTCGGTATGTTCTACCTACTTGTCATATCGACATCATATGATCGAAACAAGCCAATGGAATGACCGCAAACAATTAGTCGGCGTTCCTTACGTCATTAACATTTCAAATAGTTCTCAATTATATTTTAAATAGGCTTCTGTAATAAAAAGTGTTCTCCTCAAAGCGATTATAATTTCCAATAAAACCCAATTCAAGCAAAAAATGCTCGCTTGAACATGAATTATGTATGATCTTCGGAAATCACCTAGATGGTACGCTTAACGATCGTCTATGTATCTATCGATTGACTACAAAGCCGTTTCTTTTAACGTCTCGATACATACACTTGGAAAAATAGTAAAACAGATGGAAAAAATACTCTTATACTCTTATTTGTCAATGGGACAGAATCTAGCAACATTATTTTCACATCTAGACGTTCGTTTTATGAAAGTGACAGTTAATTCGGAATTAAATTCGATTTCAAAATTTACTTATTTCTCTCTCATATTTTTGATAGGCTTTTAAGAAAAAAAGTGCCAACGTCAAAACGATAATTAAAAAAAAAAAAAAAAAATAATAATTAATGGAAAAATTGCTCGGTGGAACAAAATTTTTGACACTTATAAGGCGTAGATAAACGTATCGAGGGGTTCTAGACCCGTCGGTATAAACCGATGTATTTACATCAGAACTTGATAGTGGGAGTATCCGTAGTGTACCTTTTTAGTCGGTCGGGAGTCTTTTATCTTCAACTATGACGTCATACTGAAGCTATGTTATTTTAGAGCGTAGATATGTGTACCGCGACGTACGTTTCCCCTTGATTCATATCGATGTATCTACCCAAAACTTATATCTTTGTAATCACTAGAGGAAATTTATCTTCAACTATACCGTCAAGGTGAAGGTATTTTATTTATTTTATTTTTATTTTCTTTTATTTGGTAAATCAACAGTTCTACATACATATTTATAGTATGACGCATTATTATTTTTTCATGTATACGTAAATACAAACCGCAATAATACTCACGACTCTAAAAATTGATGTGGTCTCAATTGGATCAGATTAATTGATTTTATTAGTGAGAAGCAGTGTTGTCATAGTAACCGCTACAGGGTGGTACGTAACTACTTCCATCCCCTAAATAATTATTTAACGAGATCATCCCGGAACACACGCCTGGTTGATTACATTACACCCCTGCATGTCTTCACCAAAAAGATTTTTTTACGAAAAATTTAGAGAAATTTAAAAGGGTTGTTTTTAATATGATGCGAAATAATTATAAGGGATCTGTATTTGCAAAACTCTCGTCTTATAGAGATTGATCAACAATATTTCATCAAGTTTATTATATAAAGACAAGTGATACTTTAATCCGCAAATTTGAAATATCAAGTTACCGGTTTCATCGCTTTTCGACATCTTCGAGAATGGTTTATTAAGAAATTCAATGTATTTATACAAAACAGACGTAAGGATAGAAAATTTAAAATTATTATTATTATATTAAATAGAATTATTTTTGTGTTAAGGATTATTAACAAAGTTATGAATTCGGTCACTGGATATTCCAAATTTGTCTATTCTTTAATATTGATACTTTTATCACTCGTCTTTTAATTTCTATAATAAATTACAATGATCTTCCATCAATAATTTTTACGTACAAACTTAAATATTTTTAGATTGTCTACATCTTTGTAAACAAGGGCCTCGATTATGATGGGAAGATAAATACGTCATACCTTCACCTTGACGGTAAAGTTGAAGGTAAATTATCTCTTTCGATTACAAAGATATACTACCGACCCGCCCCCTTCAAGTTTTGGATAGGTAAATCGATATGAAACAAGGGGAAGCGTACGTCACGGTACACATATATACGCTCTTAAATGACATCATCGGTTTATACCGACGGGTCTAAAACCCCTCGATACGTTTATCTACGCATTAAAAGTGACGAAAATGTTGTTCCACCGAGCAATTTTTTTTCAAAATGTTTAATTGTTTTGTGGTTGGTAGTTTTTTTCTTAAAAGCTTAGTAAAAATATGAAAGAGAAATAAGTAAATAAATGTTAAAGTCGAATTAAATTCCGACATAAGTGTCAGTTTAATAAAACAAACACCTAGATGCAAAAATAATGTCGCCAGGTTCTGTCCTATTAACATATAAGAGTATCTAGGCGTTAGAAAGTTACCATTGTAAAAAATCAATTTAGTTATTATCTGTTTTACTATCGGGTATGTAGTAGATACTCTTAATGTTGATCTTTGTGAGGATAAAAGAGCTGAAACGATTTTTGATGCTAGTGAGATTTATCAGACTGAATTAATTTTACGCTTTTTAAAGATAGATGTTAATTTTTTAATGTAGCCCAGTTGCATTTTAAAAAATGCAGCTACGACTTTTAGATCGATACTTATTATTTACTTGTGTTTCCACGGCATATTTGAATCGAGGAGTGTTTTTTTAAAAGTAAGAACGAAATCAATACCGTCAATCTGGCATACATTAAAATATTGCATTAAAAGCACTCCCTTCACATAGCCAAAACTCGTAAAAGACCGAGGTCTTTCTATCGGTTTTTCTCATACTTTTTTTTAAAGTAATTAAATTTCGATGTCAAACATAAACCGCAAAGTCTTCCCTGTTACGAGTACGAAGGAAAATTAATAATGAAATGGTTGGAAATAATTATTAAAACACTCACGCTTTGAATACATTATTTTTAATTTCTCTCTTATTTTAGTTCGCGGTAATAAAACGTGATCTAAATCAGATCAAATTTTATTCATATTTATTTGATGCACAAAATACACAATTTCATCATAGCACGATTATAATTTTTTATGTTCCGACTTGTTGGAAAATTCTGTGTTAAGTCGGGACTCTTCTATATATAAATAAAAAACATTTATATACATATTAAACAATATGCAAGATAATAAAAAATATATTTTTAAAAAATAAAAAAATATTCATGTCGAGAAAATGAATGCTGAAAAGTTATTTAATAATACATGGCAATATGTTAATTATAACTTATAGTCATTTTATAAATTTATATTGAAAATTTAAATCTCAAGCCTGTCATTGGTCGAATAAAATGGCTGATGGATATTGCTATGTTTGCTTCCAAACACTATTTTCAAACCATCAGAAGTATGATTCTAAACTACATTTGCAACTCTTTTTGATGATTTTTATTTTTTTTATAAAGTTGATAAAGTACAGAATGAAATCATAATTAAAAAAATATATTTTTGTGGAGGTTGCTATCTTTGCTTCCAATGCCCACAATTATACGTTTATTTTTATAAATACCACGATTTAATTAAATTTAATTCTACTCTTTTACTGTGAATTCAGCAAATTATTTGGAGGGCTGAAGAAGGATTATTTTTAACTGTATTTATTCAAGATATTGCTTCGAATATTAAAGACATGTAATAATATTTCCCGTTTTCATTAAAATGAGCCGCTTTAAAAAATACAAGAAAATATTTTTTTAATGGTATTTTTTCGTAATCCAAATCAATTAAATAAAAAATCCAAACCCATACGCCCATAGTAAATTACTTTTTGAAAATCGTTACAAATTTTGCGGTCAGAAATTGCGCGATACTCTCAATTTTAACATGATTAACATGCGACTTAGTTTTAAAAATATGCCAATTATTTATATAATATTTTCAATTCGTTGGACATATTGGAAAAAAACGTATTTCAGAACACGTCCATGGCCCCCGGACTGGTACGTTAAGCATACTTATTTAAACATGTAGAAGTGTTGATGGATGCAGAATACGAGGAAGATCGAGAAAGATATGGCATGACCAAATCCAACAAACTCTTGAAGATGGACATGTCAAAAGTCGGAATAATCGGCGTAAATGGAGACATACTGTTTTATAATTCCTTTTCCACAATTTATAAAAATAAACGTATAGTTTATCCTTTTTACATGGCAAAATAAATTAAAAATCATAAACACGCCGCTCATATTACATGCGTGCGTCTCTCATCACTGTCAATAACCGACTGAATTTGTTTCATACAACACCGCCTACAGAAAAGCGTCTCTGTCTTCCTTGTTATGAGTCATATCCTCGTGCTCGTGCAAGATTAAATATTTTTTGTATTAAACCCAGCGTAGTTATACAAATTTTACTTTCCAAAATGCGGTATGAAAATGTCCATTTGAAGATTTCAAAAAGTTCAAATTCATCATTTTAAAAAAATAGCGAAATATATTAAGTACAAGCGGACCCGACAGACGTTGTCCTGCTTGAACGTTAGCTTGCCTGCTTTTAGCTGGTTGAACAAAAATTTTTTTCGTAATTAATTACACACGTTATTTATTTTGGACTTTTTGAAGCTATTTATATATTCGTAATAAGGGTTTGTTTTTCCGTTTTATCTCCACGTGTGATTGGCTAAGAGGCCTCATCGTGCTCAAATCAAAATCGTGCAAAAATCACTACTCTAGTGTCACAATCTATGGAGAAAATACGTAAATGCGTGTTGATGAAGAAAAGTCAGACAGCGTTTTACCCTGAGCCTTCTAAAATTATGACAGTCAAATCATGCCCAACGCGTATTTAGTCATTCTTTAATCGCCAGCCGTGTTTTGATGTAAGCTTGACATTTAATTCGAAACCAAAATAAATTACGGAAATGACAAAATACATCGTTGCAACTTTACATATTTCATTACATTTGACATATCAAAAGTCGATAATTTAATATATATTAAGTCTCATATCTTATGTAAACTACTGTGACATCACAGCCACGAGAGAGTTAAATACCCAAGGGAAGAAAAAAATGATCTGATTTAGATCACGTTTCATCATCGTGAACTAAACTAAAAGAGATAAATTAAAAGTAATGTATTCAAAACGTGAGTGTTTTCATAATTATTATCCACCATTTTTTATTAATTTTCCTTCGTTCTCGTAACAGGGAAGACTTTGTGGTTAGCATAAACAATTCGACACATAAAAACACACGACACGTTAAAATTAGGGACTAAGCTATTTATTTTATTATTTTGTTTTTTTTAGGACTTTTATCTGAGAGCAGCCCTCAAATATAAATCCTGCACACGGAAATATAGTAGAGACTAATCTTCACCTGCGTACTAGGCAACGCCTGAAAATTTGATTTGTTCAATTTCTATACTTCTTCGTGGACCAGGTGTATTTATCAACAATATTTTGAGTTTGTCAAAATTTTTGTAGACAAGATCTGGATTAAACTCCCCGGGGAGCTGTTAATATTAACATATTACAACAGAGATGAAGAACATTTAAGATAAGGTAATATAGAAGTCTAGGCATCTACAGGGCTTATGACCTGTCATTGGCTGGTTTCCCCAAGGATATTAATCCAGACCTTGTCTACAAAAATTAGGATAAACTCAAAATATTGTTGGGTATTATCAATTGATAAATACATACATATAAATGCGGATTTAATTTATCTCATCATATTTCGTCATTAAGAAGGGTTAATCAGGACCTACACCGACGATATATTGGATATTTTGATATTTATGTGAATATCATGATAACCCTGTCAAAAACACTCGTCCAGAGTCCTGGTTCTATTTCCAGAACTGTATTGTTTATCCGCCAGGACACAATATATCCAATACAATATGAATTGCGGTTTGGGTGGGTGAGAATAATTTGCCTTAAGGCAATATGCCCGCCCTTTTATGTATATAAATTATAAATGTACCTATGCAAAGTATTAAATAAATAAATAACTTCGTTGTATTTTTACTTAAAGTGTGTTCATTATTACAAGAATTTCCAAATAAACAAACCGGCCGCATGATACTCGACGGAGAATGACCTATTGCACATAAAATATAATCTTAATCTGAACGGAACGGTAAAATTATAGTGGACTGACGTTTATTAGATTCGTTAGTACCTATTTGAATTTGATAATAATAAATTTATTTATTTTTAATTAAAACTCCATAGTTAATGACTTTGTCCAAATTTTTGTACCCAGAGACTGGATTTAACTCCTTGGGGAGCTGTTAATATAACATATTTTTTTTTATTTTTTTTAATATATATTTGGACCCCTGTATTTAGTAGCCTTACGTGTCATGTACAAGGCTTAGGTACTCGGAAAAAATCATTTTTGTTTGTCTTGGAAATGGGATGTTCGATCACTGATTTTGGTTTATTACCTTTATGAGTCCAATCACCATTGTTGCAAAGTTCAAGAACAATGGCGCGTGATAACTACTTTTAACTACAGTGTGGATATCTGTTAAGGATATTCCATCTTTCCTGCATTCTCCTTCAAGATAATGGCGTTGCAAACTAAAAATGGCCACTGAAATAACAGATGTTCGATACTCTGTGAAGAAATATCATCGCATGGACAATAGTCATCATTCCTTATTTGAACCCACATAGATAACTTCTCATGGCTCCGTAATATTAACACATAACAACACAGGTTAATACATTATTTTAAAAAAAAGAAACATTAGCGTTCTTATAATTTTTAAAAAATTTTTGATTTTTTTATTAATGAATTTCATAAAAGGTACATGTTTTTTAAAAAATTATATGCATATCTACTTTTACACATCTCACATCTTGTAAATGTTATCACTGTAACTCTTCAAAAAAGAGACTAACTCTTGTGCTTGGAGAGTGACTTACACTGATGTAGTTGTTTATTGTTTATTATAAGAGTTTATATAATTTTAAATACGAGTACATGGGAAAAAAAATTAAAACATAGGATATATAAAGATAAAACATTCAAAATTTACCCAAATATTTAAATTTTGGTGACCATTTTCAACGAATTGTAAATAACTCACTATTAGAAAATGGATACCAAGTTGAGGTAGAGTGGGGTTCAAGCCTCGGACCTCCGATCCGTGAGTCCGCAACACTAGCCACGGGACCACAACCCAATTCAAATAATAAAATAAAACTAACAAAAGAGATTTTAATGATAATTTTATCAAAATCATTGTTTAAATTTAGCGACTACTCTCAGGTAAAAATCCTGCAAAAGAAAATCGACCGGAGATTAGTCGATCTCATGGTGTACTGGTTATCGCGTTTCCCAACCATTAGATAAATAAATAATTGAAAAACAATAAATATCGATCCACCGTGTCATATTTTATCATGCCGTGGTGTGAAATAGGCCAATCATGCGATATCACGCAGTGGGCTCATGGTTTGCACGTGCACAGTGGCCCAGTCTCCGTGAATGAACGTCAGACAGATTTACTGTAAATGTGAAAAAACTTTGATATATAATAATAGTGACACCTCATTAAGGCTATGAAGTATATTAGAAACCCCAGTGTAGGTAGTTATTGTAAAATATCCCATAGAAAATATCATGTTTCTTGTTATTTTCCTGGCAAAGCCTTCACAAAATTACAGTTCGTCGATCCCTGAAGGTTTCATGTTCGAATCCCGGAAATGAGCGATATTTTTCAGATTTATCATCAACAGGCGCCGCCGCCGTGGCGCAGTTGGTTACATGGCGAACTGTAAAATTGGCGTCGCATTATGACTTCCGCCAGTTGCAAAGAAAAAACCTCCGAGAAAGCTTTTTTTCCCAATGAGGAAGTTTAGTGCTAGGGGAAATCAGATATTAAAAGTGTTTTCGTACACGCGGTAAAAATTGTAACATTTAATTATTCGGCGAAGATTCTCGAAAATGCATGAAAACATAATAGAAATGGTTTTAATAAAAACCTACTGTGGGGACCAGAGGTGAGAGACGAGGATGTTGTTATTTTCGATGGCCGCAGTGCCCAATGGACCTATATAAAGGCGCGTAACACGTCACTCACCCTTCTTTGTCTTCACCGGTATTCAAATTCACTTAAAAGTATTTTTGTTTCATCTCTGTATTTTGATTATCATCGTTAGATTGTAAGTAACATAAATTATTTTATTTATTTATTCCTCGAAGATAAATCCATTTAATCATACGTTTTTACATGAACTAACAAAGAGCTACTATCTATAAGCAATTACACAGAAATCTTTAATCCGAGTAATTAAAAAAAAAACATTTCGTTTTCCAAGTGACTTGGTCTTCAAAGAATTCAAAGTACTGAATATTATTCAACAGTATATATTGAGAACGGTAGTGGTTACACACATAAATAGAGACATTTACCCAAGCGTCAACCACAACCATAATACAAGATACTCTAATAGGGATCTGATACTAAGTGAAGGGGTCAACACTGTTCTGGCATCGAGACAACACTATTACGTAGGCAAAAAGGTCCATAGCCTTTTGCCAGAATCGTGGAAAGACGGGAGTGTTGTCAAGTTGCGGAAGGTGTTGACCTCGCTCTTATATAACATTGGTCGTAGGGAGTCAGAAAAGTTGATGCATGCCACGGATTGGAGATTCTTACTGGATGTCGAATAATTTAAAAAAATATATTTATAGATGGCAACCAAGAAGTTTCGCATAAAAAAATTGTCTATGTTTTTATGAATGTATGTATGTGTATGCGCATGGGTGTATGTATGTCTGTGTGTATATATGTGTATATATATATATATATATATATATATATATATATATATCTGCCAAATAAAATATAAACTTATTCGTATACGCATTTTGATACATATACATACAACCGGTCGTCTTTAAGTTTTTTGTCTCCCACAAGAAAAAAAAAAAAAAAAAAAACGATAGAGACTCGTCAATGGTAAATATCTACAGTGGTGAAAATATCGCTGCTCTGTTGCGAAAAACCAGGGATGAAATACGGGAATACGTCGGTACGAAGAAAAGTAAGACCTCGTTTCCTCTTAACATTAACCAAAAAATGAAGGAATCGAAGATATATGAATGTTTCAACTGACAAAATTGTGAATGTAACACAGTGTGTAAAGTGGCCAGTTTAACCAGCCAATGACAGGACATTAACCATGTAAATGCCCAGATTTCCATATTTCCTTCTCTAAGATGTTTTACATATCTGATGTAATATTTTAACCTTAATAACTCCCCAAGGAACAAAATACAGTATTTTGTCTGCAAACATTTACAAAAACTCAAAATACTGCTTATTTAACCATATGGTCCAAGAAGAAGTATAAAAATTGAAAAATTGTTTTCAGGTGCTGACTAGAAGGTGAAATAAATCAATCGAATCTCACCTACATCAATAAAGGCTTCATTCGGTTATTTTCTTCACAAAAATAAACAAAGAAAAAAATCGACGAAATATGAATGCTTACAGGCAAAATGGTGAATGTTAACATGGTGTGTAAAGTGGCCACATAAGCCCTGTAAGTGCCTAGACTTATACATTTGCTTTCGGAAATTTTCGTCATCTCTGTTGTAATATACTAAAGTTTTTTTATTTTAGGAAATAATAATTTAAAGAATAATATTCTTATAATTAATATTAGTAAATACTTAATGTTTGACCACAAAGTTAATGCTTTGAACATAAAAAACGTTCTTGTAAATAGGAAAATTATATTTTAAAGAAATATTTTATTTATTTATGCTTTACTAAGTTATTCATAACATCTTAAGAACTAATATAAACTTTTAATAACATTGCAATTTTTCGTCGATCTTGAGATTCCCGTATTTGATATTTGTATAATGTCGCTATCTTTTTCTATTTATAATCGGCTTGGAGGGTGAATTAAGCTTTAGGAGGCCGGGTAATAAATATGCATAGGTCGTAGTGACGTCAACAGTCTGTTAAACATAACCTCAGTCTCTATAATGTTCAAATAAAGTTTATCGACGCCGACGTGAAAAAAAGAAGTGAATAAATTAATTGCTTTTAATATTTCCCAACGTTCCCAGACATCACTAAGTTTGAACCCTTTTAGATTTTTTATTTTAATTAACAGATTTGATATTATTTTTAATTGCCACTCATTCATACACCTACATGTTTTTAAAACAAATGAAATGTCTAAAAAATATTAAATTCAAGTTGATCCCGGCAAAGCTTTGCTATTGTCCATTGTCAAAATTCATCATTGTCAAAATTGTAACAATAACATTACGTTCGACTGTTTCTCGTTGAGGGATATAACTAGAGTAAACATGAGCGTTCGGAATATGTTTCCTCAACCTGCGGCCAATTAGCATATGTTTGATAGAACGGGCTTAAGTCTGTTGCGTGCAGTCTCCGGCTACTTGTCTCCTTGCAATTACTAAAATGCCTATATGTACGCTAAGATGCTGCACAAATCGATCAGAAAAAGACAGAAAAAGCGAAGGTATAACCTTTCACCGGTAAGTAATGTTTTTATCTTAATCAATACTTGTTTAAAATAGCTCTTTTAATGTTAAAAAACATTTTATTAATACGTTACCAGTGATAATTATACGTACAGCAAAATTATAAGCTATCTCCTGTCTCCACCCTGCTCAGTTGGTCGGGCGTATAGTGAAACGACAAGCAAAGTTGACGCGTATGTGGAAGGGAGCGACATACGGAATAGAACTTACAGTAGACCGATGTAAATAGTCCGTGCTTTTTACAGTACTACTTGTTTTGCTTGTCAAAGTCGACGTGATATGACGTGATGATACTTGCTCCCTCCGCTGGTCATTCCTTTCTTTTAAGGGCGACTTTTAAGCTCAGATTTGTATGGAGTGTAATCTCAATGGGTTTTCTTTTCATTTTGACCATATCAAAATGATATCTTTGAAAATGATTAAATGAAATGGCTTTATACGTAGAACAACCAAATCATTTAAAAATCCAGCATCCCTTTATCTGTTTATATAATTTGTTGGTTTGAAGCATCTTAGAATATTTGGAAGTGTAATCTGGTCACGTTGTGATATTCTTCTTCTTCACGTGTCATGTCGGGTCCCCCGACGTTGACGATAACTTGGAAGAAACTGAGCAGTGCGAAACAGCTCTTTCACAGTTCTAATTTTGGTCCATGCGCGGATGTTTCGAAGCCAGGGAAGCTGTTTTCTTCCGACGCCTCTTCGTGACAAGCTGAAGTTTGGCATATTTATCACCTCTCAACGCCTGGCCAAAATATGAAATCTTACGTAGCATGACAGGGGTGAATAGTTCTCTTTTAGTATTGGTTCTACGTAATACTTCATTGTTGGTTATCATATCGGCCCAAAATATTCTTAACATTGTACGGAGGATCCACATTTCAAATGCTTCAAGCCGTTTTTTAATATTAACTTTTATAGTCCACGCCTCTTCACCGTACAGTAAGACAGACCACATATAACATTTGACCATTCGTTGTCTCAGCTTAAGGTTTATATTATCGTCACAAAGAAGACTTTTCATTTTGTTAAATCCTGTTCGGGCTGCTTCTATTCTGCATTTCATCTCAATGTCGGGGTCTAGATGTTCAGTGATGATACTGCCTGAGTACCTGAACTGTTTCCTTCTCTCAATATTGACACCTTGAAGTTGGAGATTTACATTGAGATGACTCTCTCGGCTAAAAACCACATGTTTAGTTTTGCTTCCATTAATATATTACTCATAATAAATCTTAAATTTATTTCAACAGAGGGAAAACATTGTTGAGAAGAGAATATGGAAGTCTAGGCATTTACAGGGCTTATGACCAGTCATTTTTTTATTTTTTATTTTATTTTATTTAAGTATTTCACAGTTTTAAAATGTACAGAGTTTCTTTGTTTCAGGTCCCGACTAGCTAGGAAATTCCTGTGTTTAGAAAGGACCTTATTTTTAAATGTGCTTTTTTTTATCTATTATTTCATTAAATAATGCTTAATAAATTAAAAGAATAATAATAACACATGACAAAATCAATATAAATATAAATTAGAAAACATGCAAGTAATAATTATAAAAATTGAATCATAAAAATAAATTAGAAAATATGGCATTAATAGTAAAGAAATGAGACATAATTATTATAAAATAGAAAACCTACCGATAATAATAAAAATTGAAGCATAAGTACACATTATAAAATATAACATAAGTAATAAAGAAATTAAACAAAAATATAAATTGGAAAACATACCGATAATAATAAAAATTGAAGCATAAATATAAATTTGAAAATATATCGTTAGTAATTAAAAATTGAAGAACAAAAATAAATTACAGAATATACCACCTATAATTAAAAAATTAAAGAAACGTGTAAATACTAGTATTATTAATAAAAATAAAATATATGTAAATAAATAAACATAAAAAGTTAAAATAAAATAACATTGGCTGGTTTAATTGTTGAATTAACTACCTGGTAAAAGAAAAAGTATAAAAATGGGAAAATTGATTTCAGGCGTTGCCTAGTAGGTGATTTGGTTCAGCCGGACGAATCTCACCCGCATAATAAATGTTTCAGCTCCTTTACTTCACAAAAGTTAACAGATGGAAGAGTTGAGGAAATATGGATGTTTAAACATGGGCAGAATGGTGAATGTTACACAGTGTGTAAAGTGGCCACTTAAACCAGCCAATGACAGGTCATAAGCCCTGTAAATGCCTAGACGTCCATATTCCCTTCTCAACAATGTTTTTGCTCTGTTGAAATAAATTTAAATATGAATAACTCCCTAGGGAGGAAATCCAGTCAGTCTGCAAGCATTTGGACATACTCAATCATTGTTGCATAATAAATCTGTCGAGTCAGTGCGAAGTCTTGCCTTGCTGGTTGGACGTAAGGAGGCAAATTGCCGACTTAATTTGCCCGTACAATATAATTCATTACAATCTTGATTCATCGTTTTGCACAGAAAACGTAAGATAAAATGTTCCCACTTATCCCAATACGTTATCCCTTCCAGTGTTTAATAACAATATTGCGTACTGCTACTCCTTATCTCGAATCATGATGTTGTTAATCGTGCGGAACAGGATATTGACATTGACGTATTTAGTGATGATCCACACAAATATAAAAATTACTACTACTACTACCATCCCGCCATTTCCCCGTAGGGTCAGGGAGAGAGAATGGACCGCCAGTCACGTCTATCCTGGCATACATTTCTAGCTTCTTCCACATTCATACATCTTGTCATACATGCCCTTTGGTTCTGCAGTTTTTCTTGTGTGTTTTGTATGAAAACTGTTTTCTCGTGTCACGAGAGTGGTTCAGAATACCACCCTAGGGTACGTATTCTGACGGAAAGTTAAAATTTATCTTCCATTTTATCTACAAAGTAAAATTATGTTTTCTGTATGAAAAATATAATATGTTTACATTTTTATTGCTACCGACAAAGATACTTTAAATTTTCACACAAATATACACACTTTCGTACATAAATATCGATATTAGTTTAGTCCGTCTCAGTATATACCGATGAAGATAGCCGTTCATAATCGCGGCCCAGACTTAAGATTTTGGTTTATCTGTGCCTCGATTATGAACGCTATCTACATATGTAAATATTGAGAAAAAAAGTGCCAACCTCAAAACGATAAAAAATTTTAATAAATCATTATTAGAAGAAAAATTGCTCGCCGGATCAAAATTTTTGACACTTTTAATGCGTAGATAAACGTATCGAAGGGTTCTAGACTCGTCGGTATAAAATGATGTAGTTACATCAAAACTTGATGGTGGGGGGTTTGGTCAGACTATAAAAAATTGCTAGTGGCAATAAGTCCGCCGTTTAACTGTGTATACCATTGTTTTATTTAAGAAGGAATATTTATTTATTTTTGTATTTATCACATTTTTTACTAAATTTAAAAATATTTTTATTTAAGAAGGTTTTATTCAGAATACATGCATAAGGTACATTTTTGGCCTTAGGAAACATGACAACATTTCTGATTATCGTAGGCAACTGAAATGGCTCAAAATTAGACAGTGGACAGAGTATCACTTCCTCTCACTTCTGTTCAATGTACTTCATAGTCCTAACGCTCCTATATACCTGCGTGAAAAATTTCAACGCTTATCAGTTCATGGTTTACCTCTTCGTTCTAATTATCAAGACACTTTCTTAATACCCATCCACAATTCCTCTTTTTTCTCTAACTCATATAATGTCAACGCGGCTCAACTGTAGAATCATCTCCCATCCACCATCAAAGATGTTACTACATTATCTCTGTTCAAATCACGTCTGAAGAAACATCTCCTTTCTCTTCCTTAATCTCTCCTCCTTTCCTCTTTCCTCTTTTTTCCAATTGACAAATAGTTTTGATTTAAGGTAATTTATTACCAAATATGTTTATTTCTATTTTTAAATATCTTTAGCTTTTTAATCTTTTTTTTTCTATTGAATATGTTCTGTAACTTAAATTATAAAAATAAAACTTTTATTTTATTGGTTGGTTGAAAGAAATTGCCATTTGGCAATAAGCCCGCCAATGTACAAATAACATTATGTACAAAAAGTCAAATAAATAAATCAAGATGAAAAGAAAATGTAAAAGGAAAAATAATGAAACCCACCGCGAAACCGGCTTGTCAGCAATTAGAAGTTTTGAATAATTTGCGTAAGAGTTTTTTATAGTTTAAGAAATCAGACATATTACAAAAGTAATCACAGAACTACAATAAGTTGTGTATTTTTCCCGTTTAATGTTATAAAGCTGTAGAATACTCTAGTTTTATCTAGTACATAAATGAGTAAAGCGGTCTTATCACCACGTAAACGATAATAACATTGAAATTACATATTATAATATCTTCATTCCCCTATTCGCTTTGTCCGTAGGTAGTACTTCTAGCATATTGTCACAAAATAAACAAGCCTTTTAAGCAACAGGTCCTAGCGAGCGCAACAGTGTGCAATGTGTGCATATTCAGAATTCTAATAAAAACAAAATGGTGACTTACTTTGCTCGCAGTGACAGCTGCCTGTCATTCGGGCACACGTATTTGTTGGGAGATCCGTTGTATCCCATCATTATTTAAGAGTTTGCGAAGTATTTTCGCGAGCGAACTGCGGGCGTCGTATCCCGACGAGCGACCGACCGAAACTGGTTACTTGTGGCATGAAGTCTATTTTCCTACAGTATAGAGCGTGGCTACAGTTTCCGCCTCCCCACTCAATTTCCCTGACGTGACGCTGCGGATCTTTGATCGATATCCTCTCGCCTGTTCACAAATTTTCTCACATAAATAAACAGAGGGAGATGTCAATGTATCGTGTTTTGTGCTCGCGTTTCAGACAGAAAAGGACGCCTATTCTTTGACATTATCGAAGTTTTCTCGCGTTTTTATATTCCGTCACCAAAAAAGGACTCCATTTTATTTGTCAACATTTTCTTGTTGATAACAATGAATATTAGGTATTTATCTTACTTTAAGATTTTAAATGAGAAATCCCTGCAAAAAACTGTGTTTGCAGTTAGCAGGAATGAAAAAGTTCAGCACTACGGGAAATTGGACATAAAAAATGTTTCTTTTACACGCGGTCATAGAATTAAGAATAGTCAAGAAACCGCATCAAACAGAAGGCGACTAAACTGCTCCTTTTGGAGGAGTTTTTTGTTTTGACCATAACTTTCTTTGTAGACGTCGCTCAGTACGCAACTCCCGATTTGAATTCTACTATGCCGTGTTGTGTCGTTTTAAGGTGTCGAAATAATGCTGGGATCAAAAAGAAACAGGATGGGATCACATTTAATGTGTACGTAGCAAATGCATGTGTAAGTACTAAATGCATTACTCAAAAAAATAATCTTTTCCATCTTCTCTTCAAGACCGTCGAAATAAATCCGACCTTATAGCCCTATTTAAATTTCTCAACCCTCACTTTGATGCGCCTGAACTACTGAGCTCAATAAAATTCAATATCCCAACTAGAAACCTCAGACAAAACTTACTCTTTCATACCGATAACCATAGAACTAACTATGGTTTTTATTCCCCTATGCCCAGAATTCTTAGGTCTGCCAACAAACATACCAGTCTTGATTTCTTTGATAACAAGTTGTCTTCTTTCAAACGATCACTGAATCAAATTCACTTATAAACACCTCTCTCCCGCTTC
This sequence comes from Micrasema longulum, assembly GCF_059751315.1. NCBI lineage: Eukaryota > Metazoa > Arthropoda > Insecta > Trichoptera > Brachycentridae > Micrasema > Micrasema longulum. The sequence goes on along the minus strand of NW_028279440.1, from coordinate 236,456 downwards.
CACTCCCACAAAGTCTACTATTGAGTCTTTCTACTTTTTTAATAATAATTTTCCATGTATGAGTCCATAAAAATTCCCATTAGGCGTATATATAAATAAATGTGTTATATGTCAGATTGTCAAAGAAAACAAAATGGATATTTTTTTAGTGTTGTCAAGGTAGTATTTTTTTTACCCTATTTTGCTCATCTAATGAGAAAACTAACGAAAATTGGACCTCTCGGATTAAACAACGCTGTGGTGGACATTTGACCGACATTATCTTTAAAACATCAAATATTATTGAATATGACATAAAAATATCAATTTTATGTCAAATAAAGTTTTATTTTTTAAATTCAAAATTTATTAATTAAATTACTTTTATTAAATGACCCTTTACTTATCTTCTCTGTTGTGTCAATCAATGTTTCCGCGTGAACTATACAGTTTTAGAGAAATTAATAAATTGATTTTTTTAAAATATAATTAATTATCTTACTTTTGTGTTATGATTATATTTTTCGCGATCTAGCAACATTACGCGGTGACTTCACGCATGCGCACCGCGAAAGTGAGACAAAGTGGGGGTTTTTGGACACAGTCCGATGTATTTAAATATAATTCTACATTCCTTCTGGACTATTCTTAAATCTAAGCACTCGGTAAAAATTAGAATATTAAATTGTAATTCAAATTTTCTTAAAAATGAATAAAAAATTATATAAACGAACTACTCTGAACGATGTCCCTAGTTCATATAAATCACCAATGATAAAAGGGTCTTGAAAGATCATCGGTTGGCGGTAAGTCAACGGACCAATCGGCAAAACTGACTGAGAAGAAGCGGAAGAGAACTTGAGACGTCACACGCGGAGTAATATAAGAAAAAATATTTGGAGATTCTCAAATTTTTTGTAGACAAGGACTGGATTCAACTCCCTTGGGAGCTGTTAATATTAACATATTACAACAGAGATGAATATCATTTTAGAGAAAGTAATATAGAAGTCTAGGCATCCACAGGACTTATGACCTGTTGTTGGCTGGTTTAAGTGGCCACTTTACATACTGTGTAACATTTACCATTCCACCCATATTTGAACATCTATATTCCTTCAATTCTTTCATCTGTTGATGTTTGTGAAGTTAAAGAGATAAAACCTTTATTTATACGGGTGAGATTCATCTAATTGAAATTTTTCACCTACATACTAGGCAGCGCCAGAATTTTTTTCAATTTTAATACTTCTTCGTAAGCCCTGTAGATGCCTAGACTTCTATATTACCTTCTCTAAAATGTTCTTCATCTCTGTTGTAATATGTTAATTATATAAGAAAAACAAACTTAAAAAAAATCGTAGCGCTGATAATACTATACATAAACATTAAAATAAAAAAATAACAAATAATATAACTCTGAACTTCCTCATAAAAAAAAGTGAAGGTGTACATCTTTCCAATCAAAAGAAAAATAAATAAATACATAACCCACCACCCCCTACCATTCCCCGTCCACACCTAATGGGGCATGAGACACTGCATTAGTACACCAATCGCATCGTATCTTGTTATTTTTTTGTTTACATGAAGGTAAAATGATCAGTCGTACGCTTCAGGTGCCAATATTGAAATTGACATTTTGCAGTTTAAACAACCTTTGAACTCAACTCACTGACATTTTGTATTTTACTTACCTATGTACACTTTAATGTTATCTTTTGTTTACTTATTTTTTTGCCTAAAACTGTTATAATTTTTTTAAGTAATTAATTATGTGACTATGTACTTTTAAGTGACATTTTATCTTCAATTTATGTATATCTATAAAGCATAATGTAAATCTAAAATATTTTTTTCAATCTGTTTATTAGATTCATATTTATTAGACCAGCATATTAACTTTTGTAATGAATCACTTAATTTTGTAAATTTGTAACCGTCATGTAAAAACTTCCTGGGCGTGTTATGAATAAATAAATAATAATTATTTACGTCCACGCTGCCAGGAATCAAACCGAGGACCTAGAGAATAACAGGTGAACGCGCCAATCACTTTAAAACGAGGCGGAATAATATCAACTCAATTTCCTTATTCAGGATTTCTACCTGGGAACAGCCATCGAGCAAGAAACACTCGTCCAGGATTCTGGTTATAAAGATACACATATATAAAGAGGCGGCCTCCGCGGGGTAGTGGTCAAGACGCTTGACTAACGCCCGGAAGGTTCCGGGTTCGATTCCCAGCGTGAACACAAAAAAAAGTGTTTTTTCTGTTCAAGTCTGGGTGTTCTGTATTGTAATTTACTACTAGAGCTCAATCACAAATAACAATCGACGTGCTTAAAAACATGCTAAACATTTGAGCGACCACAATGAACAATAATGAACAATGAACATGCTTAAGTAATCGCCGTCATAAGTCAACGCGTGTGTCGGTTTGTTTCAGCGTTTACTATCAAAATAATAAAATCTATTGCATTTGAAAATAGTAAGCAGTATCTAAAACAAAAAAATTAAAATTAAATTGAAATTACTATGGCGACTTCTTTTTTTGACATTTGTCTTGCCAACCGCAGGCTAGATGCAATGAATAGCATGATAAATAATAAATAAATATAAAAATAAAAATAGCAGTTTTTGAATATTTTCCATATTTACACCAGTAGAATTCAAATATGTGATTGCGCAGCAGGATTATACGTCGCGAAATGTAAATATTTTGACATTTAATATAAGGTGTTTACGGATGTTCCATTGTGATCGCGAATACGATAAAAAAACCATGGTTAGACATTGTTATCACGTCGCTTATTAGCACGTCGATAGTTATTTGTGATTGAGCTACTGGCCTGTTGTGGTGCAAAAAAAGGTATTGGAAGTATTGTTAGTATAAAATAGGGTCAAAGCACCAGTAAATGACCATTGGTTAATAAAACACAATATAATAAGAATTACTACATGTGTCCAGTTAAAAAACTTTTAACACTAGAAGCTATGACAAAAGCAGTAGGCGAACACATCTTTTGGTAAAAAAAACAAATCTATCATAACTGTGAGTTGTCGAAAGGTAATAGTGCGTCTTCCCGTTATTGTTCTGAGATTGATAGTGTTTTTATAAGGAAAGGTGTGGTAAGTGTTTGGTAATTTGATGCTATTTCTTATGCAATTCTTTGAATATATCCATATTCTAATGTGTTAGGATGTTTTATAATGTTATGATGTAACTAAATCTTAGTATTATTTTTACTGGCTTAGAAGTGGTCATTCACTGGTGATTCTGCTATTTTTTTAGAGTAATATTAATTATAATTGTAATACTCGTATTTCAATAAAAAAGTAAAAGTACTTAGAAAAATTAATATGTTTTTTATTGTTTTCTTTTATTTTGTACGCTTAAATAATGAAATTTATACCTTTAACGTGGATTTCACTACAAGCTGAACCTTAAACGGTCGTTCATTGGTGCTTTGACCCTACAACACCGTATAAAATGTATCTTAGTTATTCAAAGAATAGCACTCTCTACAGGTAGTTTCGACCGGTACTTTAGACTGTACTAATGCAATCTGAGAGCATGTAAATACAGATACATTTGCGTCACGGTTTGGTTTATTCTGGAAATCGGGATAACGTCACCCTAACTTGTAAAACTCGTAAATCCACAAATGGTAAAAAACGATATTTTGGTATCTTCTCTTCGGACTTCAAATCCATCCATTCTTATCCATACTTCCATACTTACATTATAAATGCGTGTTTGTTTGTGTTTCCTGCACGTCCCAACGGAGCAACCAATTGACATAAGTGTTTGCATAGGGATAGCAAGATAGGTGAGAAGTAAAATAGGATACTTTTCATCCCAAATAAAAAAAAGCACAATTGAAAAAAATATACATCAACAATAAGCAACAAGCAACAAAAGGGGAGACTACACTTACGGAGAAATTGAGTCAATGTTAAAAATATCAAGTCTACAAAAACGTAGAAATAACATTGACTCTATATTTATGTTTAATTTACTGAATGGCTTAATTGATGTACCATCGTTACTGGAACAAGTGGCATTCAATGTTACAATCCGCCGGTTGCGAAATAATAATGCGCTGATCCTTGATCAGCACAGCACAAACTATAGCTTGCATGCACCATTGTCTCGTATTGTAAACTCGAGACAAGATCTGGACTTTATTGGTGATAGTCTTTATAGATTTATAAAATCACTAAGATAGACCGGATCTTGTCTTGAGGTGGTAATTTTAATTTTTTTTTGTCCTAGCTTTAATTTTATTTAGTTGTATTTTATTTTATTAGTGCCTGTATTTGTTATAAGAAATTGTATTTACCATCATTAGAATGGACTGCATAAGTCCGTCAAATAAATAAATAAATTAACATTATTTGGAAATGAGTGGGTCAAAAACAATAGATTTGAAATTAATTCTTTAAATTTTTATAATTTACTTGCTTTATCCATGGTAAATTTGATTTACTTTGTGTTTTGGTTTTGCAGTAGGAAAATTTATTGTAAAATATAATCCATCAAATAATTATTGTTGTATGTGAATATTTTAAACTCTTAATACTTAAATAGAAATAAGTTCTCATTAATTATCTTTATCTTTAGAACAGTATACTAATGTCAAATAAATTTCCATTTTATATTTTCGTTGTAAAATATGTATCATCAAGGTAAGGTTTTTTTATATTCAACGAATTTTTTCAAAGATGGCGAATGGTAATTAAGCCTTTAAAATTTTTATTATTTAATTTGATTTTTACATTTATTTAAATTGTTATAAACTTCTACTTAATGTGTTATATAATTTTTAGGTTTAATTTTTGTTTCCAAATCTTAGAAATTAATGTTTTTTTAAAATAATTCAACCAAATATGACAATGTTTGATTATGTCCAAATGCTTGCAGACTGGCTGGATTTCCTCCTTAGGGAGTTGTTCATATTTAAATTTATTTCAACAGAGAGGGAAAAATTTTTGAGAAGGGAATATGGAAGTCTAGGCATTTACAGGGCTTATGATCTGTCATTGGCTGGTTTAAGTGGCCACTTTACACACTGTGTAACATTCACCATTCTGCCCATGTTTAAACATCCTCAACTCTTCCATCTGTTAACTTTTGTGAATTAAAGGAGCTGAAACATTTATTATGCGGGTTAGATTCATCCGGCTGAACCAAATCACCTACTAGGCAACGCTTGAAAACAATTTTTCAATTTTTATACTTCTTCTTTTATCAGGTAGTAATTCAACAATGTTTGATTATGTCCATATTCCATATTCCCTTCTCAAAAATTTTTCCCTCTCTGTTGAAATAAATTTAAATACAACCAAATATGTTTTATATTATAAGTTTTGTAAAAGGCAATTTTGCAGTATATGTTAATACAAAAGAAAAACATATAATTATGGCGATTTTTGTATAATTTTCAATTTTTGTTATTTTAATTTTAAGATCAATTATGTTCTATGTATTTTAAAGTTGTTTAAGGTTGATCTGATTTTACTGCCTTGTTTTCTGTAATATTGTTTTGCTCCCGTTTAACATATGTATGTATATATTGTATGTTTCTGATTAAAACTACCAAGAATGGTAAAAGCCTTATTTAATTTAATTAAAAAAGGATTTTGGATTTGTCAACAGAATAACGATCTAACATTATCATAGAATAGTAGATTGTCATTTTTTTTTCATAGTGATAGTTGGAGGACCGGCAATCGATACAAGCCACGTTCTATCTCGAAAAATTGTAGGATTCTATCAGAAAAACTATCATGAAAATACGACAAAACTAATTAATTACCTAACAAATTTATAAATACATAATACCCCGCCAGCAAAGCCGCGGGTAAAAGCTAGTAATCTTTAATTATTCATTTATTCTTTCATAATTTTTGCATATTTTTTTGCATTTTAATGTCTTCAAATAATGTTTCCTCGCTGGGGTGTTCCGTGTCGAGGTAAACATTTTACGTGATTCAAAAACATGCCTTAAATTCACATTAAACACAATCTCATTAAGACTACAAATACTACTTCCTACGAATCGCATTCGACTTTACAGATAGCTTGTGAAACAATTAAGTTTTATTACTAATTCGTACGGTTAGTATTGTAGTATTTTTTCAAACTGTATTAATTTATTTGGTAAGTAACTCATAGACATACATCGAGCATCTGTCTTTCCATGGATCGTTGCGTGCATTTTAGTATCTGGCTACTTTTCTGTGTAATACATCTTCTGTTATAATGTAAATCTTTACTAACCATAATATACAATGTCAAATATACAAAAATAACAACAAAGGTATGCATAGTTAAATGGCGGACTTATTGCCACTAGCAATTTCTCACAGTCTAACCAAAACTAAATAAAAAATATTATAATAAAAATTGATTTAAAAAAATTAAATAAATATTTTTTTAAAAATAAAAATAAATAAAAAAGTTTAGAAAACATATACAGTGAACACATTTTACAAGATTATGGTGTCTATTTTTTACATTATTTATATTCAATATATTATAATTTATTCTATTGCATCTTGCGAATATTCATTTTTAGTATAAAAACATTTATTTATTATAAATAATTTTAATACTCCAGAAGGAGCAATTTTTTAAATGTATTTTTTGACTTGTTTAAGTGGTCACTTTACACGCGTTTTAAAATTTACCATTCTGCCTATGTTTTAACATTCGTATGTCCTCATATCTTCAATCCTTCATTGATGTGGCTGAAATTTATATGGCTGAATTATTTCACCTACTAGGCAACGCCTGAAAACAGTTTTCTAATTTTTATACTCCTTCTTAAAACAGTTTAATCAAAAATGTTTTGAGTAAGTCCTAATGTTTGTAGACAGGCTGGATTTCTTCCCTAGAAAGTTATTTAGATAAAAAAAATCGCAACAGAGATGGTAAAAACTAACTCCTCATAAGCCCTGTAAATGTCTAGACTTCCATAATCCCTTCTCAAAAATGTTTTCCGTATCTGTTGCAACAAATTATATTTCAATAACTGCCTTGGAGGAAATCAAACCTGTCTGCAAACATTAAGACATGATTAAATCATTGTTAAATTTATTTAAAGTACAGAGCGCGCTATTGTCAGAAAGATGAGGCGTTGTTTGATAAAAAAAGTTTCCATTTTATAAAAATACAATGAACACGGCACCCATTTAGCAAGAAAAGGTAATTCACCAATATAAAAACAAACTTGTCTTTCAATCGTTGCCTTAAAAAAGCAACTCACTTTTAGAAAAGTTCGAATTAATTAAGCAAAAAGCCAAGTAAAATATTTTTTTATCAGGCGTGCAACCTCCACAAAGAAAAAATACATCTGTACATTGAACATAAAACTTTTGTTCCTAATCTTTTATTAGATCCCAACCGTTAAGAAATATGTATGGTAAATCTACGATTAATCTAGATCTTTTCTGTGTTCGAAATTCAAAATATTGAGAAAATTGGATATACAAAACGTTTTCAGGTTCGCGGTAAAAATTAAGGCATATGTACGGTGAAGTATCTCGAAAATGTATTAAACAATAATTAAAGAACCGACGTTACAGATTTTTGTAAATCAACCAATCAATTGAACATAGAACCTACCCAAAACTTGTTGGTGGGGGGTCAGTAGTGTATCTTTCGAAAAGCTAGAGAGAATTTATCTTCAAAGCAATTGTAAGAAAACTAACTGCGATCTTACATGTTCAGTACTTGATACAACATATAAAATTAAATATCTTGGTGTTTACATGGACCAAAACATAAAATGGAAAGACCATATTAGTGAACTAGTTTAACGAATTAGAAAATGTATGTACATATTTTTTAGATTAATTAATATTTAAAATATAAATTAATCTAAAAAATATTTTAAAAATCAATAATTTAAAAATAGTTTATTATTCAATTGTACAATCTTTGTTACAATATGGTATTGCAGGATGGGGTGGTGCGTATGCCAATTTATTAAACCCTCTTAATATAGTACAAAGATTAATTATTAAAGTAATTTGAAAGAAACCCTTAACATCATCATCATAAACCATCCTGATAATTACCTAAGACAGCGTCAGCATATATTGTTTCATACTCCGATATACAGGACCAATCTGCCGATGGTTAATGCTTGTTGGAAGGGCTACCGCTATGCTGAACAACATCGCTCTGGATATTGATCTGTTCCATGTATCCAAAGGGGTTTTCCGGAGCAGGATTCTCCTACTACTTTGACACGAGTCTCTTTCATGTATTTTTTTTATTTTTTATAATATGTTCGCATTGAATGTATGTTTGTAATGTAAATGTTATATTTAAATAAATGAAATGAATTGAACTGAACTGAAATTTAAAAAAAATTCAGGCGTTACCTAGTATGTAGGTGAAATAATTCAATTAAATGAATCTCACCTGCATAAATAAAAGTTTGGTTCTGTTTGAAACAATCTATGCTGACGCTGTCTTATGTTATTATCAGGAACATACAAACCAATGCTCATCATAATCTCAGGATTATCGACAATACCGCGCAACAATCGATAAAAATGTGTAGTCAAATACACAATCCAGAGCCGAGGATAATACCCGCACTCTCTCATGTGGAGATATCTCAGAAACTTCTTTTGGATTTTCTCTATCAGTAGTACTTGTGATAGAGGGAATCCAAAAGAAGAATTTCTATACTTCTACATGGACCAGGTGGATTTATCAACAATAATTTGTGCTTGTTAAATTTTTTGTAGACAAGGACTGGATTCAACTCCCTGTGGAGCTTTTGACATAAACGTATTACAACAGAGACATCAACGGATGAAAGAACTGAAGGAATATAGATGTTCGAATATGGGCAGAATCGTGAATGTTACACAGTGTGTAGAGTGGCCACTTAAAGCAACCAATGACAGGTCATAAGCACAGTAAATGCCTAGACTTCTACATTACCTTCTCTAAAATGATCTTCATCTCTGCTGTAATATGTTAATAGTTCACAATGATTTTTACATCTCGCGTGCTGCAATAAAGGATACCGGCCCAATTTTATTTTGTTTTGTATATGTCTATGTAACCGTTGCTAGTAATATTTTTTTGTTTCAGAAATAAATAATAAAAAGCTGTTTGTAAAATTCGAGAAATAAATTAATACCCAGTATGAAAGACAGTGTTCAGCGAAAAGCTTCTGCTAATCTTTTACTCGGGAACTTATAAACAATAAAAACCTTTCAGGTAGTCTTATATCCTTTGAAATACATTTTGAAAGGATACTGCGACGACATGATATTAAAAAGATGTAATAAATTAATCATATACCGAAATAATCTATAAAGGTACTGAATAAAAGCTTTTTAAATTAAGGTATTAGAAAAATCAAGGCAATGCCAATGGTGGAATGTTATACGCGGTTTCTCTGGGCCAGACCGCAAAACTTCAGAGGAAAGCTTTAAAGAAAATCCTAATTAAAAATTTCCAAAAAGTAATTAAAAAAATAAAAAATGTTGTCTCAAAATAGGAAAAATCTTTAATTTTTCGGACTAGCAGTCCCTCCACAAACCCCTACACCTGTCCTACCCAGCCGCTTCTCTAGACCGCGTCTGGTGCGTATCGCTTCGGTGGTCAAATACGTTTTCATGGCATTTTTTTTTTGTTGGGGAGGGGCAAGGGTTTGCGGAAGGGATGCTTGTCCAAAAAAATAAGGATATACTCCATTTTGAAATCATTATTTAAAAAAAAAAAAAAAAAAATTCTTTTTGCAAAAATTTCTTTCGGATTTTTTTTAAAGCTTACTATGAGGAATGTTCCTCTAAAGTTTTGCGGTCTGGCCCTGAAAAACCGTGTATGTAAACAGGTTGCGAATATTGAAGTTAGGGCTTTAGACCTTATGTTCCATCATCGGTTGGATTTGATCAAGCTAACGGCAGAGACATTGATGAATCTCTCGCAAACGCCTTTTCGATGTTGGACGAAAATGACAACTGCACATCGGACTGATTATGCCTGACTAAAATCGTTTAAAAAATAAAATTTCAGCTATTTTACCTTACAAAAAGTCAACAGATGGAAGAGTTGATTAAATGTTAATGTTTAATCATAGGCAGAATGGTGAATGTTACACACTGTGTGAAGTGGCCACTTAAACCAGCCAATGACAGGTCATAAGCCCTGAAAATGCCTAGACTTCCATATTTCCTTCTCAAAAATATTTTTCCTCTCCGTTGCTACAAATTTAAAAAATGACTGGTCTTGTGCCATAATCCAGCGAGAATATAAGAAAATACGTTTGTATCAAGAAAGATCAATCGTTTCCTCTTAAATATTGTATAAAGATAAACCCATCATCATTATTTCTCTATTCGCACCCTGGATTCTGAACCCTTGATCTCCTAATCTGGACTCTGCGACAGTACCCGCGGGACCGCAATGCGTCTCTAATAGTTTTGTTAGTAATATTTTTGATTTACAATAAATAAAATATGATGCTTAAATTCACTCGGAATGAAATGAAATTTGGTTAATTTCGTGACCCCGATTAACAATTGCGGATTATTTCAGTTTATAATTCTGCTGGAGAATAATTGATTTAAATATAAATTTACGTCTTACATTGTAATTAATTCCACAGTGAGAATATTCACAAACAAAACGGTATTTTAATTGGAGGGAAAGATAATCGTAGAGAATTTTGAATTTAATTAATGTACTCACAACCAACGTTTATAATAATTGCTTCACAGTTAATATTTTATGTGTATACTTAACGATTTATTTATTTACTAACGTTTGCGCTCAACGATTTGACAAATTACGTTTAATGCCCGTTTTCTGTGTTCGGGCTGATTAAGAACACGGCTCTGTTTGTGAAATAGAGCCAAAACCCTGGACAAGTGTTTTCGGCTACCGCCGATTGTTACATGCTTAGAAGGTCGGGCCTTCGGGCCATACTCAATCGGCCCCACGGGTCTCAATTTATCGGCCCTTCGTGCCTCATTTGACAGACCACTTACAGTTTTTTTCTTTGTCGTTTTTGTAAATATTGCACATTAAAATAATCTAAGATATCTATAAAAAGCTGGTTAAATGGATTTAATGGATTTAGCGAACCAACACGAAAATCTTCAATTATTTTTTCTTACATTGGATGCTTAGAATTGTGAATAGTCCATAAGGAGCGTAGAATCATATTTGAATACACCGGACTGTGTTCAAAAACCCCCCACTTTGCCCCACTTTCGCCGCGCGCATGCGCGAAGTCTCCGCGTAATGTTGCCAGATCATGAAAAATATTATCATAACACAAATATAAGATAATTTGTAAAAAAAAAGCAATCCGTCTATTTCTCTAAACTTTTATTGTACACGCAGAAACATCGATTGAAAAAACAGAGTATATACGAAGTAAAGAGTCATAAATTGATTGAATTAACATTGAACTTTAAAAATATATTTTTTTTTTCTCCATATAACGGATATTTTTATGTCATGTTAAATCATATTTGATGTTTTAAAGATAATGTCGGTCAAATGTCCACCACGGCGTTGTTTAATCCGAGAGGTCCTATTTTAATTAGTTCTCTCATTAGATGAGCAAAGTAATGTAGAAAATTTGACTACCCTGGCTACACTAACAAAATGTCAATTTCGTTTTCTTTGACAATCTGACAGATGAAAAAACAATCCAATTTTCAAATTATGAATTTGTTACTTACACATACATTTGCTACTTAAACGTGAAATGTGATCGCATCTTGTTTTTTTATCCCAAGCAGTATTTCTACACTTTAAAACGACACAGCACGGCATAGTTGAATTTAAATCGGGAGTTGCGTATTGAGAGTCGTCTACAAAGAAATTAAACGGCTAAAAATATGTACGATGCGAATGTTGATGGATGTTAAAAAGAGGAAGACCGAGAAAGACATGGCATGACCAAATCTAAAGAATACTTGAAGATGGACATGTCAAAAGTCGGAATAATCGGCGCGCTTGCATGAGAAGATGTATGAATGTAGAGGAAGATATGCAAATGTATGCAAAGATAGAGAGAGATGTGGCGTTCTTTCCTCTCTGCCCACCCTTACGGGGAAACGGAGTAATGGTTTGTTTGTTTATAACTAAATTGTTTTTTTTTTTTTAATACTTAGAAACTCATAAACATCGCGCTTAACACTTTGAGTACCGGCCGAATACACATAGAATTTACTCTGTGCCCGGCCCATTTTTGTGAAATTTCATGCTTTGTGAAGAGTTTCTTAAAAGTGTCATAATTATAAAAAAATACTGGGTTAAATCAATTAAAACTTCTCATATTTATTTGAAACAATTTAATAAGTCATTTTTGTATGATAGTTTTGCCAACATTGGCCTTTATGGAGAGCCACATTGCAATGTTCGCACATAAACAGGGTCTCAATTCTTTTATTGTGCTTTGTATCCCGGAGCCGTGTAAACACGTGATTATAATAACCATGCATTTTGTCCCGGTATCGTGTTTTTACGTGGTTTACCAGCAGCGAAAACGTACTAATAAAAGTCACTAGATGTCAATAAAATGCACTTTTTTAGACAGCTGGTAAACCACGTGAAAGCACGGGACCGGGCATAACGCGTGGTTATACTGGGTGTTCTTTAAACCCTGTCATATACGAAACCACGATGATCAGTATGAGCAAGAAGACATATTGGCACATTAAAAAAATATTTTTAAAACTAATAAAATTTAAAAAAATAAAATATCAAAAAAAGCAAATGGTTGCTTACTTCTGCAGGGGAGAAGCGAGGAGAGGGAGGAGGGAATCTGATAATGCGCCGCGCTTTCCTCACTTCTCCCCTGCAAAAGTAAGCAACCATTTGTTTTTTTTTATTTTTTATTTTTTAAAATTTTATTCGTTCTAAAAAATTTTTTTATGTGCCAATATGTCTTCTTGCTCATACTGATCATCGTGGTTTAGGATGTGACAGGGTTTAAAGAACACCCTGTATAATCACGTGTTTACACGGCTCCGGGATACAAAGTGTTGAAAACGTGAGGATATTCTAAAGAAAATGGCAGGTATCCTTTATGTTTAGTTCAGTATGCCTACAGTAAACAGAAAATTCGTATTGTTGTTGAATTTCTAAGTATTCAATAATATTTTATTTTATTATGTAAGAATTTCTCCCCCTTTAAAAATCTCTCAACCAAACGCTTGCTCGTAAACAACCGTTAATATAATGTATTTATTTATTTATTTTATTTTATTTTATTCAGAAAACATACAGTCATACAAAATAAGTATTAAAAACAACAATTTTTTAACATAAAAAGACCAATTAAGTTTTCATAAATAAAAAAAATATAAACAAATGTGACAAAAAAATAAAAAGTACTAACTGCGTTTCAAAGGAGCTACGAGTTTTCAAAAGGTCCTTGAGGCATTTTCGTAGAATTCACGCACATTTTAAAAATCAAAGCATTGAATTTTGTTATATAAATTTGTAAATTGGAATTGCGATCGAAAAAGTCTGAGATATTACGTATTGGATGTAAATACATGTTGTGCATGGTTTTAGTTTAGAAAATCTTTAAATTTGTTGCAACAGAGAGGGAAAACATTTTTGAGAAGGGAATACGGTGGTCTTTTCATGTACAGGCCTATGACCTGTCATTGGCTGGTTAAGTGGCCACTTTACACACTGTAGCATTCACCTGTTGACTTTTGTGAAGTAAAAGAGCTGAAAACTTTATCATGTGGGCGAGATTCATCCGGCTGAAATGAAATGAAAATGAATAAATCAATTATAACGTTGTTATGTGTTTTAATAGACTTGCAGTTTCCGGGTAGCCATTTTTTTCAACGTTTATTCTATTCTGACAACTGAGAGATACACATTTAAATGTCAGCGCAACTCACCGACGACAACTCGTGACGTCACGGGCGGAGTAATTTGAAAATAAAAGAACTACAAATCATAACAATGATAATACGATAAATATATATATTTTTTAATTTTGACACAGTTTGATAGTCTATCAACAAACATTAAGCAATAAAAAGCCGAATTTCCTCGAAACTCATATGGATAAAAGAATGTACTGTCCATGTGGCTCCACTTTGGAATGACCTCCCCCACAAACTAAAATATTTCTTAAGAAACTTAATTATGAAGAAAAATTTCCAACCTTAATTTCAACATTTATTCATTTCTTATATTTAATAACTAAAAAAGTATGAAATGAATTTAAAGCTCTTCGTACTACATGTATATAGATAAACAGGTATTGATATATATTTTTCATGAAGTTGTGAAAATTCCGTGGCGAGATTTTTTAAAGATTATTACAAATTTAAATTGAGACATTTTAAAATTCAAGTCAGTTTTTTCAAATGATGACTACGCTTTTAAATTTTTAATGGGGAAGTTCAGTGTTTTTTTTTAAATAACTACAACAAACTAAATCAAACATATATTTTTAAAATTTGTATTAATCGTATTATCAGCGTTACGATTTCTTAAAGTTTCGTATTTCTGAAATTACTCTGCGTGTGACGTTTCAAGATCTCTTCCGCTTCTTCTCGGTCAGTTCTGCCGATTGGTCCGTCGACTACTAATAATAAATTGACCGGAAGTTTTTCGCAACTCTCTTATCATTGGTTGTGTTCGGACCAATTCTTAACCAAATTCATATCTACCTACCCGTCCTCCCCATTTCCCAGCGCAATCCATGTAATAGTAATTCTACTTGCGAGTGCCGGAAAAAACATTATATCATCAGTACTAAAGCTAGGGTTTCCTAGGACAGCGGTGCCCGTATTTTAACGGCCGTAGTGAACGGTGATGCGGTGGACAGCCGTCGTAACGATGACTAGAGTGTGGTTTCCTAGGAAAACGGTGTTATCAACACCATTTAACACCGTTTCCCTAGGAAACCACTCTCTAGACGACGTTACGACGGCTTCCCACCGCATCACCGTTCACTACGGCCGTTAAGATACGGGCACCGCTGTCCCACCGAAACTCTATCTTTATCTAACATCAAACGAGTGAAGTGCTCAACTAATCTTTCTTCAAGCGAGCTGTGCCTGCGTCCTTTAGACCGCCAGCTCCATATAAGCTGTGCCAGCTCCTCACGATTGCCAGCTTCACCAGTCAGGTTCCAGAACACGTCACCCCTCATCATCAACAGGTGAGTAGAGTTGCGCAACCTTCCTTCCCCAACAATACAGTCCACTCTAAATTTTCCCCTTAGGAGGGATGAGGTATTTTAAACACCAACAGGTTGATTCATATGATATATTTCACATATTTAAAATAGTTAAAATTACAGTTAAATACATATCTGTATCTTAGAGGATAAAACACGTCCACTTTTCACAAAAGTCTGATATCCAATTTCCTGTAGGGCTGAACTTCATCTCTGCTGTTTAAAAAAAATTACTGCGCATACTGGCGTACAATTTTGGCTACGATGTATCAGGTGCGATTAACGATAAAGTTGAATTAAAACATTGATTTTAACCTGCAAAATTAATATGACATACATGAATACAAAAATGTTTTATTGCACGCGGTAAAAATCAAAGCATTTAATTGTTCGGCAAAGTTTCTTGAAAATGTATGCGAAAAATCGTAAAAATGGTTTCAATAAAAATTAACTTCTTTGAATGACGTCACAAGTTCTTGTGAATCAACGAATGATAAAGTGTTGTGATAGATTTCCGGTTTATGGGAAGCCAATCCACCAATCAGCATTCTCACCGTAAAGAACTTGTTACGTTTCAGGTGGAGTAGTTTCAAAACCTTAAAAATTTAAAGCGCTGATAATTCGATACATAAAAAAATATATATATTTTAAATTGGATTTATTTGATAGTCTTTTAACAAAAAAAATAAAGCTACTGTACATCCAAATTCTGTTAATATTTTTTTACGTTATTTTCATGGTTATAAATTATACATATTTTACATTTTATGTTTTCAAACAAATAAAAAAAAAATATAAGATTATTTTTTAATGCATTATTCTACGATTATAATGAATGTATCGTTTAATACTTTCAAACTGCATTATTCGGTATGGAAAAAAAGGATTTCCCTTCATGGCACCAAAATTATCGAGGAGCAGTAATTAATTGTAATGTAAAAAAAAACTGATAAAAACAATAAACTTCAATTGATTTACCGTGCCATGTTTCGATTGAATGTGGCAGCATTGAAAATTTGATTATATTTACGTTTTCTCATCAAAAATCCGCCAGGTTTGGTTAGGCGAGTACTGTATCTGTGTGTTTCGCTTAGGGAATTCGATTAAATATTTCTTTTAAATGTAAATTTTAACAAATGAATTACGGAAAATTTCCAATCACAAATTCAAACTGCGTACCGTAAGATGGGGGCTATTTGTACAATTTTTAGATTATCTAAAAAAAAATATGTCATAAAAAAATATGCCGATAAAATAAAACTAAGAGAATGATATCGTCTTGAGTCTTGCCTATTGGGCGCTTTTTGGAATTAGGTTTTTGTTAGACAGTTTTTTTTATTTGAAATTTATTTATTAACCCTTATGGATTATTAAATTCATTTTACAAAAAAAAATAAAAATATTCATACTCGGTTGTTGATTATAATATTTTTTACCCCTTTTATTTATTTATTTAAATTTATTTAAATTTTTATTCCAGTAAAATGGCTATAAAGTGCAGAGCCAATTCTACCATATAAACATATAAACATGAACATAAATATAAATATAAACAAAAATATAACAATAAACATAAATATAACAATAAACAAAAATATAACAATAAACATAAAATAAAATTTTATATGTTGTTGTTAATAGTGCTGCACACTTATGGTGGTCTTAATATATCGCGCCATCGCTTGAACAACGGTGATTGGATCCACTCTGCAGTGGCTTGGAGAATTTCGTTATTAGACTTTTTTAGGCGTTCCCATAGGCTCCAGGCTCTTTGGCGAAGCAGGGCAGCGAAGGTGTTTATTCGTCCAGCTGTAAACATTTCAGAGGCACTGCAGTACCTAGGCAATCCGAATAATTGTCGGTATGAGTTGTTATACGTGATCCTTAATTTATTCCACGCTCCTTGCGTATAGTTGTTCCAAAGTTCCGCTGTATACATGGACGTCAAATACGAAGTAAATATGATTTTCTTCACTTCGTTACTGCATTGAAAGAAGCGTCTCGTTAGCATAGAGGCATTCCTTTTGAAAAGTTTGTCTGAGTTCTTTCTTTAGTTCTCCGGTAGTTTATTGTATGATTTCAGTCCCTGATTTATTAGTCTTGATTGTCCTTGTCTTGTTTTAAAATATTGTATGTGATATTGTTCTGATATTCTTGTAATGTCCATATTTATTACAATTAATTTCAAGTTTTAGATTTTTGTCTACAATGATATCACTGGCTAACTTATGAATAATTTAAAGCTTCTAGTTGAAAAAAATCATTTACATTGATTTGTTTAGTTTTTTTAGTTGGTGTTAGATAAGTGAGATCATATAATAGCTTCAATCTTTTATTTTGCTGTCGTTGTGGTATGTTTATGTCATTTTGGTTTCCTGTTCCCCATAGTTGTTGCATATAACATATTTTAGATTTGATGTAGGCTTCATACATAAGATTTTTTTCCGTTTTTGGAACAAAGTTTTTAATTTTTTTTTTAAGACTCGATAATGTTGTTATTTTGCTAATTAAATTATTGATTTAAGTTGTCCACGTCAATTGTCTGTCTATTGTTGGTCCTAAACATTTAACATGTTTAATTTCAATTAATCGTTCTTCGTTTATGTAAGCATCTATTTGATGTATTTTTTTTCTAGATTCAAAATTTATAATATTACATTTTTTTCGTTAAGTGTAAGTAAGTTTGTATTTGTCCATTTAGTCAACATAGTGATAGGTCATCGTTTATGTCTTTGTTAGTAAATGCGTCAGTTTAATTTTTGTAAAATAGTCCTATGTCGTCGGGATACATAAATTAACGCTTATCAGTTCATGGTGTACCTCTTCGTTCTCATTCTCAAGGCACTCTCTTAATACCCATACACAATTCCTCTTTCTTCTCTAACTCATATAGTGTCCATGCGGCTCGACTGTGGAATCATCTCCCATCCACCATCAAAGATGTTACTACATTATCTCTGTTTAAATCACGTCTGAAGAAACATCTCCTTTCTCTTCCTTAATCTCTCCTCCTTTCCTTTTTCCTCTTTCCTCTTTCCTCTTTTTTCCTTTTTCCCATTGAGTAATAGTTTCGATTTAAGGTAATTTATAAACAAATACGTTTATTTCAATTTATAAACAAATACTTTAAATTTTTAATCTTTTTTTCTATTGAATATGTTCTGTAACTTGAATTATAAAAATAAAACTTTTATTTTATTGGTTGGTTGGAAGAAATTGCCATTTGGCAATAAGCCCGCCAATGTACAAATAACATTATGTACAAAAAGTTAAATAAATAAATAAATAAAATTATGAATGTCAATTCAGTCATTTCAATCTTCCTAAAAATAAACACCGTGCTAAAACAAAAACGTTTTTAAACCATTCCCGATATTGGAGGGCCACGACAGACCAGCTGAAGGCCCTTCCGAAAAAAACATTCCAGAAATGCTTCCAATCATGGAATCATCGTTTGGATAAGTGCATCGCTAGCCAAGGAAAATACATTGAATGAGATTTATTTATATTGTTGATTGTTTAATATACTTCTTAATACCTTAAATCACAAACGTTAATTAGATGTTATAAAACAAATTTCCAAATATAATGAATATAATAAAGTTTTTTTTTTTTAAATAAATTGTTAGATATAATATACTTATATTCAGCACGTAATAATGGTAGAGTTGATATATCTTGGCGAAAAAAAATGTATACTGGCCTTGTAACTAAAAAAAAACTCAACTAATACCTTCACATATTCAACCGCCGTGTTTTTTTTTTGTATTTATTTTATTTAAGAAGGTACACATAAATAAATAAATATATAAAAGGAAACATAATGAAACCCACTAATCCGCGAAACCGGCTGGTCAGTAGGCTTCTTATTTTTCCTTTACAAAGAAAAACGTTTGAGAAATTTTATAATTTTAAAAAGTAATATAAACATTATTTAGAACTAAAAGTATACGTATTTGTACACAAAATTAATGTACAAAAAAATAAGTAGATGATTGTTAACATAAAATAATAATCAATATAAAGGCTTGTGACATATGAGCCATTTAATATTTTTTTCCTTAAAAGTTTTGTTAACATTTTATTTTAAGATCTGCCAAGGAATTGTATTAAAAAGTTTAGTAATTGTATTATGAAGTGTTATTTGGCCATACTCGTTAAAATACCTCGTATTATAAAAATAATAATTTAGGAAAAAAAAAATAAAATCAAAAGCAGACATTTTTAATTTAAGTTGCATATACCAGATCCAATGTGGAAATTTTAACCATATGTACATAGGCCAACCTGCGTGAAATTTTAGTTATATAATGAAAGAATATCGTCAAGCCCTTACATCAAATACCTTCTCAGAATTCGCCAATCACATAATGTAATCGAACAATTTTTTTGATTCATATGAAATCAAACTCCTTCATTCTATAACAAGTAAAGGCCAAATAATGAATAACTTAGGAAATCTAGAAATATAAAAAACAATAAAAACGCAAGAAACATTAGTTAAAACAAAAAAAAAAAATTTTATAAAAAAGTTTAAAATCCCTCACATTATTTACAACATTTCCATTATTTAAACCTCCCCTCCTTTAAAAGCTCCTCCCACTTCTAGAAACATCTAGATTTTTAATTTCTTTATGTTTAGTTTTAAATAACACCTGTAGATGGAAGAAACTGTTCCTTCCGAAACTAGTAGTGCTTTGAAAAAAACTCAAGTGGTCTAAAAACAAAGCGTTTTATTGATTATGTATTTGAGATTTATTCCAATTTGATGTAAGCTTATCACTTTGTTTGTCGTAAAATGATTCGCCGTATTTTTTTATCAGCCTGTCGAAACAAAAATATTTTCCCTTCCGGACATTTGAGTATATCCTTTGGCCTTTGATAATACCGTACCATTTTATATTCAAATTTACTGAAACAATCACAAAACATAATTATTTTATTTGAAATACTACCAATCAATATTCAAACAAAACAAAATTACGCATGGTTGGAACATGTTCCAAATAACCTCAAAGATTGTTTCCAATCACCCCACTGGAGATTACACGACTTTTAAACGTAAACTCAAATGTTGTCGTCATTTGACAAACTTATCGATTACAACATAATATATAACATAATAAAAAATAAGATTTGTAATGATTTGATAAATATTTCGGGCATATTTATTTATTTATTTAACTTTTTGTACATAATATTATTTGTACATTGGCGGGCTTATTGCCAAATCGCAATTTCTTCCAACCAACCAAAAAAATAATAGTTTTATTTTTATAATTCAAGTAAAAGAACATATTCAATAGAAAATAAAGATTAAAAAGCCAAAGATATATAAAAATGTAAATAAACGTATTTGTTTATAAATTACCTTAAATCAAAACTATTTACTCAATGAGAAAAAGGAAAAAAGAGGAAAGAGGAAAGAGGAAAGGAGGAGAGATTAAGGAAGAGAAAGGAGATGTTTCTTCAGACGTGATTTAATGAATAACAGAGATAATGTATTAACATCTTTGATGGTGGATGAGAGATGATTCCACAGTCGAGCCGCATGGACACTATGAGTTGAAGAGAGTGCCTTGATAATTAGAACAAAGAGGTAAACCATGAACTGATAAGCGTTGAAATGTTTCACGCAGGTATATAGGAGCGTTAGGACCATGAAGTACATTGAACAGAAGTGAGAGGGAGTGATAGTCTCTCCGCTGTCTAATTTTGAGCCATTTCAGTTGCCTACGATAATCAGAAATGGGGTCATATTTCCTAAGACCAAAAATGTACCTTATGCATGTATTCTGAAGTCGTTCAAGTTTATCGAGTTGCTCACAGCTTAAATCAGTCATGGAAACATTAGCGTAATCTAGAATGGGTGCATTTAGTATACCAGAAAGTTAAACGGTCAATATCAGAGAATTGAAATAGTCCAGAAACATAACATAAATGAGTAGATTTAAATTTTAGCTAGTAGGTAATCTGTAGACGTTGCTTAGTACGCAACTGCCGATTTAAATTCAAGTGTGTGGGATTAAAAGGCAATAGGTTAGGATCAGATTGCATGTGTAAATAGTGAATTGACAAATAATATTATTTAAGAATTCGATTATTTTACCTGTCGGATTGTTAAATAAAACAGGGTAGACGTTTTGTTAGTATTACCAGGGTAGTCGATTTTTTAACCCGGCTTTCTATTTTAAACGGTATTAATTTACTGAATTACCAAATTATTATTTGATGTTTTTAATTCGCCTAATAAAAGTGCCTATTTTTTTTGATACTTAGTCTAGTAAGTAAAACATTTTTCATGGTAAAACATAACGTAACATTTCACAAAATTATCTACTATTTGTTTTATGATAAAATATTGTTCGCGGTCTGGTAACATTACACGGCCACTTCGCGCATACGCGCAAGCGGGATGTCAGACTTTTGTATACAGTGCGATGTATGCAAACAAGATTATACGTGCCTTCTCGTATATTATAATTCTATGGTGAAGATATTGTCAGGAATTTTAGAGATTTTTAAAAAAACGAAGAAAAAAAATAGATGGCGGTTTGACAGTGACGACCAATGACAAAACGTTAGAGGTGATGGAAAAATAGCTTTAATCATTGGCATATTAATGCACATAGACATGCCCTGAGCCCTCGAAAATGATAACACGTAACTCATGCCCAAATGCTCAATCATGCCCAACGCGTATTTATAGTCCTTAAAATTTAACATGATTAGAATGACAGTTGTCAGAAAAAGTGACGACATAACTTTGTAGTAACGTCAAAGGAGTTATTTATATTGCCACACGAAAAATCATTTGTATCTGGCGTGTTAATATATTTTTTTATTACAATGCTTGAAACATAAATCAACATTAATAAATAAAATCAGCTTAAAAACAAAAAAAAAACAACACTAACAACAACAAACCATCACGCCGTTTTCCCGTAGGGGTAGGCAGAGAGGATAGAACGCCATAACACTCTATCTTGGCATACAGACCTCGCTCCCTCTACATTCATACATCTTCTCATGCACGCACGCCGATTATTCCTACTTTTGACATGTCCAACTTCAAGTATTTGATGGACTTGATCGTGCCATGTCTTTCTCGGTCTTCCTCGTTTTCTGCATCCATCAACATTTGCATCGTAGATCCTTTTAGCCGTTCTTTCGCTGTCAAACGAACGCAGCACCCCTTTCTTGATTCTGTCAATAATGCATGTCTCAGCCTTACACACTTCACGGATCTCGACATTTGTGTACCTATCATACATCGTTTTACCACACATTCGCCTGAGGGATCGTATTTAGACAGCATTCAACCTACTTTCATAATTAAAAACCTAATTATTATTGACGTTCTCACAAGGTTACATCATTTTGCAAAAACGTTAGAGATGGGACAAATTGATCAATGTTAGTTGATCCAATAAAAAAAATATTCGTTTAATGTTGTTCATGAAAAAAGTATAAATGTCTCATTTTTTGGTGAACAATTGTGTTAAACACACTATAATGGGCTTGTTTTTTCGTTTTTTATATCAATTTTAGGAAACAGAGTTTCATGATCGCATGAAATAACTGATAAAATCGATTTGATCAGTGATCAGTAATTCGGTCAAAGAGGATTTCCCATCATTAATGAAATTAGCTTGACAGCTGTCATTCTAATCAAGCTATATTTTAAGTACTATAGTTATTCTTCGACCACCAGCCAGGCTTGACGTTTAGAATCGAAGCCAGAATGCCTACTTTTGTCGTAAAAACCTTTCGGAAAAACATAGTAAAAAGGATTGCATAACTTATCATCTGTAAATATTTGTTCATGAGTGATTAAGAAAGCTTTAAACAATTCATATTCATATATGACTTTTATTTTTTATAGATGTCAAACTGTGCCTAGCGACGCAATTGCGAAGCTTCCTTAGTTACAGGGGTGCACTAATAGGAATACGTTTTAAAAGTATAATAAACCAGGGTTAATATTATTTTTACATTCCCCAAAATCTAGTGAAAGGAAATAAATGGGTCAAAATTATAAGGAATTTGAGGAAAGAACCTGATTGGGTTAATTGTTAACGTTGAAATACAAACTTTTTATGTTCCAAAAATGAGTATCGTGTAATTTTTGGTAGCATATGCAAGATAGTTGAATGCAGCCCTGGCGTAAATAAACAAACTTGGGTTAATCTGAGTGACACTACTTTTAAAATTATTTTTCACTATGGGGCGTGTCAATGTATTATGCGTCAATGGCTTTAATAAATTATAAGTTCTGGTGATGAGAAATAAAATATTTTTTCATTCCAAATAGCCCCGCGATTCCAAATGGTCCCATCTTCAGTACTCTAATAGTGACGAGTATTAACTTAAATTGATTTCATAATCGATAAAAGTGTGTTTTTGAACGAGTTTCTTTCGGTTTTCAAGTCTCAAGATCTCACGATTCACAATAGGTAGACAGCAGTCTGTCACAATTTCGTTTCGTAATTTTGTTCGTTTTTTTTTTATTTGTTTATTTTTCCATACATATATGGATATATATATTCATATATTTATGTAAAAGCTCTGTTACTATACGTACATAAACATTATTCTCTACCTTCCATAACTTCTTTCACAAATACAAGAGTTACTAGATACTCCACCCTGAAGCTGCAAAAAAAATGAATACAACCTTCGGTCAAAGAGGATTGGCCTACTACTCGGTTAAAGTGTCTAACTTCCATTATCTACTTCCATTATCCATAAGGACAATTAGTAAGTACTCACAGTATAAAATTGCTATTAATAAATGGATGGTTGAGGTGGGTTGCACACGGATCGATGAGTGGATCAAGCCAAATAGGTAAAATGTGTGTACTCTTTGTGAAATTTCGTCTATTGGTCTATATAATTTGGTTAAGTTTTTTAATAATTATTTTAGTTTATATTGTTTATTGTGTTAATGATAATTAGGTTAATTAGATTAATTCCTTTTTAAAAATCATTACTATTATGTTAACTTTGTTAAATAGCTAATCTTAGACATATTTCACATTTTGTAAAATGTTTCCCTCGGCACGGGACACCCTACCCCAGTAAGGAAACATTATTCTGTATAAAAAAAGAATACAAACAATGTAAAAGTATAAATAAATAAATATGTTTGTCATATATCCACCCTACTCAATATCGTATTTTGCCTCGTTCCCTCTCATACGATTAGTCACTGAATAATGCCACAGTTTTCTAAAATAAAATATCATCAAGTAACATTTTGAGTTTTTCCAATTTTTTGTAGACAAGAACTGGATTCGATCCTCTTGGGAGCCATCAATACCGATATATTACAACAGATATGAATAACATTTTATAGAAGGGAATATATAAGCCTAAGCATTTACTATCATTGGCTGGTTTAAGGGGGCACTTTACTTTTTTTTGCACCATAACATGTCAGAAAGCCTAATTACAGAATTTATTTTATTTTGTTTTGACACTTTATATACATATACAATATATATACATACTATAAGGGCGGGCATATTGCCTTAAGGCAATTTCTTCCTACCTACCCAAACCGTTCAGTTGGAGAAAATTACAAGTACATGGACATATTGAATCTTAGAGTTTTATACAAAAATTAAAAAATAAAATACATTAAAAATTAACACTATACTATGAAGAGAGGAGAGGGGATGGGAAGGAAAGAAGAAGGATAAAGGGACAACTTAAATATTTTGATAGTGACATTTCAATCTCGAGTTAAATGTAAATACCTAAAGAAAAGGCGTTTCTAACATTAGTGAGTAGATTATTCCTTAATCGAGCAGCTACTACTGTGAAATTGTGTAGTACCTATCCACCATTCTGCCTTTATTTGCAGATCCTTATTTCATCAATTCTTCCATGAGTTGATTTTTCGTACACAAAATATTGGGTATAATTTTTCCGCCCTAGACACAGAATCATTGCAGATAATATCATTTTTGCTTTAGAGTGATAATATCTAGGCCAATGGCCAATAGAGTCGCCCATATGGACAAATACCGTTCTATGATATCAACCACGAAGTTAGCTACAGTTTACAGCGATACAACGGGCCGTAGATACTCAGGTCGAAAATTGCAAGCGCAAACCGAATCCACCCGCTACACGTTTGCTATTAAACTAAAAACCAAACTAAAATTTGGAACGCTTTGTTTTATGCAATAGAGCTGAAAGACTTTTCTTACGAATTATTACTCGTAGATTTTTGCACATTCTTAGGAACGAAACATCTGACCGACAGAATATCGGGGATTCAACCGGAAGAAGTGATTGATTAGTATACCGAAACACCTGTCCTCTCAAGCCACTAGGTAAGCACCGGAACCAGGCATTGAACCTGTTGCCTTGCGGGTACGTAATCAAATAATGGATTCTATGGGGGCAATGGAACCGCAGAATGCAAACGAACTCACGACCTTCGTAACAGTAATCCTTGGGGCAGTCGTTTAAATGATAAGATTAAACTACATTTTCCGGCGGAACTATTTATTTGTTTATGTTACAATATGTTTTTTCACTTGTTGTTATTATTATTTTTCTTCTAATGCTTCGCCGGATCCCCCGACGCACGGTGGACTAAATTCAGAAAAAACACGAATTACTTATTTTTTGATCAAGTATAAAAAGCAAAAAAAAAATCGGTCATTTGTAAATATTTAATATTGCGTAATAAGTAGTTTTAGGCTTAAATTACTAATCTACTCTTACTTAAGAATTGACAAAAAAAAATAGTACGTTTTTAAAATACGCAAATTTCCTGGAATTCATGAAAGTCATATTATTTTTAATTTACATATTATAATTTACGTCTATGAACACAAAAACATGAGCAACAAGTAGGATAGTTCATGTTTTAAAAGAAAAATGGAAGAAAATTTAAGTGTTAAAAGCATCTTTGTTGTCACCAGAGTCTAAAGCTCGGGTTTCCTAGGACAGCGGTGCCCGTATTTTAACGGCCGTGGTGAACATTAATGCGGTTGACAGCCGTCGTAACGGTGACTAGAGAGTGGTTTCCTATAAAAATGGTGTTGATAACACCGTTAAAAAATAAAACCACTCTCTAGTCACCACTACGACGGCTGTCCACCGCATCACCGTTCACTACGGCCGTTAAGATACGGGCACCGCTGTCCAAGGAAACCCTGACAGAATTCTTAGTAGACTTAAAACATCAGCAGGTAATAAAGAACTTTTTTTTAGGAAGTGGTTAAATAGAGGAAATTACTGGGTCTGACTAACAAATTGTTTAATATATCTTGATTGGTGCTTGTTCTGGAAACTTTTTGGCTATGGCGTTCTCAGTAGTATTTTGTTTATTTGTGTCTCGATTCTTGCACATTAATTGTAGTGCTTTCACACTTAAAGATTGCGCAGGCAGGGTATAGTCTAAGCTTATAACCGAGTTGCACAGTTGCACCCGCGCTGTGCCAGCGGGTGCCCTGCAAGACATCAGACCTACATCTTCATTTAATTGTCGTATTAGAAAAAAATGCATCACTTTATCCTGGAAATGAAATATCCTGGGGGCCCTGGGCCTCGATTACAATGGGAAGTTATCATTTATCTTCAATTTTATCTACAAAGTAAAATTAAGTTTTCTGTATGAAAATCATAAGATGCATACAATTTTTTCTTCCGTTTCAACAAACCGTCACACCGTTTCCCCCTAGGGGTAGGCAGAGAGGATATAACGCTATATCACTCTGTCTCTACATACAGACCTCACTTCCTCTACATTCATACATCTTCTCATGCACGCACGCCGATTATCCCTACTCTTGACATATCCATCTTCAAGTATTAGATGGATTTGATCGTGCCATGTCTTTCTCGGTCTTCCTCGTTGTCTGCATCCATCAGCATTCGCATCGTAGATCCTTTTAGCCGTTCTTTCGCTGTTCATTAGCTCTACATGTCCAAACCAACGCAGCACCCCTTTCTTGATTCTGTCGATATTGCAAGTCTCAGCCGTACACAGTTCACGGATCTCGACATTTGTGCACCTATTATACATCGTTTTACCACACATTCGCCTGAGGGATCGCATTTCGACAGCATTTAACCTACTTTCATCATTATTTTTACAATTCCATACTTCGCTCGCATACATTTTCTTCTAAACATGTTCAATTACAGCTTGCTGACGAAGATACTTTAAATGTTCATGCTAATATACCCATTTTCGTACACAATGAGGAAGTTCAGTGGTTTTTTCATTTTTTTTATTTGTTAATAGACTATTAAACTAAGTCAATTTAAAAAAATATAAAAAAAAATATATCGTATTATCAGCGCTACGACTTTTAAAGTTTTGAATTTCTGAAATAACTCCGCGTGTAACGTCAGAGGTTAATTTCCGCTTATTCTCATTCAGTTCTTCCCATTGGTCCAGAAGCGACAATCAGACCGGAAATCTTCCATAGCTCTTAGATCATAGGCTGATTCACATGAACCAGTAACGTCATTCAAAGTAGTGCGTTTTTATCAAAATATTTTTTATTATTTTTTTCCGTACATTTTCAAGAAACTTTGCCGTACAATTTAATGCTCTAATTTTTACCCCACGCAAGAAATCAATTTTTGTATCCAATTTCCCGTAGGACTGAAGTTCCCTGCTATCAGTTTTTCTTTATAGACAGTCAAAAATAACTCTGTTAACTTCCCATTGTAATCGGGGCCCTGGAATATTGAGGCTTTGTATAACTTTTTCAATATCAAATATAAAAGATAGTCAACGTCGCATTTTTCGCACACCCGACATTGTTCTACGATCAAAATATGCGTAATTTGAATAACATAAAAACGAGACAATTAAGAAGTTTGGTGTTTTTTTTTATCATTTCATTTCTTATAAGCCCATCAAACCAAAAGATATTAAAAAGAAAATTCCATGTATCGTATTATCACCGCTATGATTTATTAAAGTTTTGTGATTTTGAAATTAATCCGCTTGTGACGTCTCAAATTGGACGTATATATGCAGAAAACTGTCAAATTACAGTTTTGAGATATTTGAGGAAATATAAGATCACCCTAATATAAAATTACAGATAACTACTTGATTTGAAAAATTATTGCAAATGATGGAAATGATGGAAATAGTATTTTTCTTGCCAATGGTGTTTCATTTGTTTAAAATGAACATATCATTTATAATCTATATGCCTATTTATGAAGCTGGATTTTTAAATGCAAAAAAAGTTCAAACTACATTTTGTAAAATTTGGTTACTGGGTTTGTACAGAGAAAAATTCGAAAATTTACTCAAAAACCCTCTAAAATAATAAATGGTATAAATCAATATTGTATAACTCTATAGTAAATTAACTAGTTGGTCGTAGTGGTAGTCATCTTAAAACAGGTTGTACCCAGTTAGGCAGACTAGACCAAATCTATTACCTAAGTATGTATGTAGAAATTGTATTTTTTTGTAAATTAACCACGATTTTCACTATTTTTATTATTATATTGGATTTATTATGAATAATTAGTTAATAGACACGTCAATATATCCATGAAATATGCATTTTTTTATTTGTCTGCCTATGCAGACATACAAATGTATTTGTAATTTATTATCTTATTTCATCATCATTCAATTTACATACCTAATTGGGCATAGGGCACTGCATTGGTACACCTATCGTAGCGTATCCAGGGATAATTTATAATTATGAGCAAATCTTGATCACTTTTGTTACATGAAGGTAAGATGATCAGTTTTATGTAATTATATGAAGTAGACGGAATACTTGCATTTGCACTATTCCTGATGCTAAAGTTTCTTTTACATAAATTATATGAAAACATTTTTCAACTACATTAAGACCAAATATCATTGGACTCTTTGTGCAAAACGTGAAATTTTAGTATAGCATTATGGACCTTTTTTTTAATTGAATTACTACGTAAGTGTTTGTCTAACCGGGTGGATCTTTTTTGTTTAAATATAAATGAGATATTTTCCATCGATTTTTATAACAAATTTTAAAAAGATCTAAAGTCAGTTGGATCTTTTCTGCATATATACGTCCAATTATCTACGGTGAGTTCTGCTGATTTATGTTTTTTTTCTAATTTCTTCTCGTTTTTTGAAAATACACTATTGTACCAAAGCATTAACCGTTTTCGCACCTTAGCAAAAATCCACCCCGCCCGATAAAATAACATAAGACTTTAATCGTAACATAGTTTTAATTCATTTGTTGATTGGCAGGTAAACGCACGAACCAGTACCTACAGCATGAGGCCGACTTATCTTCACTTGATTTCCTTTAACAAAATGTTCATCCGCGTGTAGAAACTAAAAAAATAAAACGAAAAAGAAAATAAAGAATACGTATCCACCCACGTGGATCGATTCAATATAATATGTGAAATGGGCCTTACTACACGGAGATAGACTTTTAAAGGCCATTTACATATGGAAAATACAATATTGTTCTGTCCCAGGACTCGACCATTGTCCACGTGTAAAAAGCAATTAGTAGGACAGAAAATTGTACTGAGACATTGCCACGGTGATAGGCAGGCAGGATATCTACAAACAATTACTACCCTCACCACCGCGTGCGCCTGCATTGTCTTCGTGTGTACGCGTACGGACAGAACTGGACAGGGGGGAGGGTTAGTGCCATAAAAGCTCCAGACGTCACTGAGATCTGTGAAGATCTTTTGTGACGGGTCTCCTTGAATAGTTTTCGCCCTCCAAGCCCAGGTTTTTAAAAAGCCTGGTTACTGTGTGGAAAGCGAGTGTTCTAATTTTGCTAAATCTCCCCCTCCAAGCCCAGATCCGCAAAGTATCGGGCTATTAGGTAAGGGGCGAACTCTATAACATCCTCAGGACAGGACCTTATGACGATTGCAATTTGCTACATGTGTACGTGTACGTGTCGTTTTTTTCTGCATTTGCTTTACCTCGCATTTTTTTCTGCCGTAAATAGAGGCAGATTTTTTTTATTGTTATTATTTAGTTCATCTTTTAACAATTCTAATACATCTTGGTATATAAAAAAACATACTTTTTGTGAACTCGCTCTTAATAAACGCCGTCGTGTATTCATTTTCGCAACGCTCACGTGTGAACTGCGGCCAAATCTTAATATTGTCCTAACGTTCTGTCCTGCGCAGTCGAGGCTGTTCACGGAGCTGAAACAAGACATAAATAGAGTTTTATATATTGTATTGTCCATTGTCCAAATGTAAATTTTACTTTTAATACTACTTACAAATGTATCTTATTACACGTACAAATATGCAGACATAAATTATATATGTAAAGAGAGCAATTTGCTGATAAATGTTGACAATTTGAATGTGATGGTTTTTGGATGAAACGATGGGATGACTTAATGTAAAATCGCTGGGAACGGGTTGTCCTGAAACAGCTAGAAGAATTGGTGCACCCATCTGCGTACTATCCCTAATAAAAATGGTATTACGGAAAAATGAATAGTAAAAAAAAAGCGGTCGCAGAGAAATAATGAGATAAATGAGAATTTGAACATCGTTTTTCTAATACTCTTTTGCAGATGCCTCTTCAATATTAGGCGAAAAAGATAACAGAACGTCAGACTGATTTGGACTGACGTTTCATTTTACCGTTTTCCGCAACTCAAAACTGAACCTATTTGTTTTTTTTGAGGGAGAGTATCAGAAAAAATAAAATGTCATCTTTTCTGTACTTCAAAATTATTTATTATATTAGGAAAATTAGTTTCTGTTATGTACAATGCCTTAGTAAAGTAAAAAAATTAATAAATAAAGCATGTACATAAACAAGTATATTTTTTTTGTTGGTACGTGTGACAAAATATTTTTTTATATGTACAGATATAATAATTATGTCAAAGCAGGAGCGACTCTATTACAATATACTATAAGCATTATTTAATTTCATTGAATTCATATTTTCAGGTTAACATGAATATTAAAATAATTTTTCTACATTATTATATAGAAATGTAGGTAGTATTGCGAGAATCTAAACAAAATAATTGTTAAAAAGCTATACTTTTAACCCCGTATTTGTGTTGACAATATTTATATGTAGATACCGTAATTGATTACAAAAATAACATTATAAATTCAATAGCCACAAACATTCTCCAGAAAAAAAACAGTTATGGCGCCTGAGTGACATCTGCTACGGTCTGTCGAGATAAAATCGTAAATAGAAAATAAGAAATCGAATATATGCCACTTCATAGGCGATTCGCATCGAAAATGTCGGATGCGGAGAATGGCGATGATGTGACGGTGGTGGATGTCTATGACATCGCTTCGGACATCGGGAAAGAATGTGAAATTATCATTGACAAGTATGGGGCGGAGGCAATCACTTCTCTTCTCCCCAAAGTAATCAATGCCTTGGAATTACTGGAAAATTTGGCCACACGAAATGAGAGGGAAAACTCTACCCTGCAAGATTTACATGATAAAATTTCGCAATTGGAAAATGACAAGCTGGAAAAGGCCGAGTATAGACAGCGTTTTGAAAAGGTACGTACTCCCGGCATACTTACATATTTTTATATCTCTTCAGTTTTAAAAATACTTTGGTGACATTTAAACTATGCCTTTACCTCGTTTCAAAGGTCAGCCGTTAGAAACTTATATTAGCGTTTCATTCTGTGTAGATTCAATCCTTGATATTACTAATCAATAATATAATATTTGCTTTTTGAACTTTCTTGTTTCTCATGCGCGTAGCAAAACCTGTTTTGAATACCGAAATGTTGACCAATGTTTTGGTATAATGGAACAGACAATTACCTTAAATCTTATATAAGTAATACACAACTTGTTGTGTTAGAAGTTTAATCATTTGTAAACTTAATACTTTTAATCAAATTTCTTTTTCAGTAACTTTTTAAATCGGCGTTTTATTTCCACTATCAAATAATGTTTCTTTCCGCAACGTTTTATGTATTTAGTTTAGCTAATAATTTATTCATGTAGAGATGTAGAGTTCCTCATCTCGGCGGAAAGCTTGTTGAACAATCTTGGTAAAATATATTCTGTTGTTCCGCCTTCATAGAAGCATAGATAGAACAAAAACGTTGCAATTTTTTTGTTTGATTTTGGTTGAATAACAGACACGTAACGGACGGTTTCATCGCTGCGCTTGCAATTTTCGACCCGAGTACCTACGGCCCATTGTTTTGCTGCAAACTGTAGCTGACTTCGTGATTGATAATCCTAGAATGGTTTTTGTCCGTATCAACGGCTCTGTAAGCAGTAGAGCGTTATTACTCTGAGGTTACATTAGACAACCTCTAATCCAAAGTATAACTATTTAGAAATGCAGTTCTATAGAATGTTTGATATCATTTTAGTATTCATTTTATTTCATTTATTCTATATTTGGGTAATTCATTATAATATTATAAAATATCAAAGTTAGAGCTGAGAATATTATATCAATGAATCAAATTGTTCTGAGTATTTAAAAACTTGTATGGTTTGAAATTTGAACATGTTTCCTTTGACAATCAATGTTCAAAGTCTCTTATTCGAATCTACTTGTGACATCATCGGCAAATTTTAGTTTTTAAAACGCTTAATCCTTTGTGCAATGTATGGTATCTCACATATTTTTTATAAAATACAAAGTCAATTTATTACATTCTCAGGGCCCGTAATACAACGGGAAGTTAATGTTTATCTTCAATTTTATCTATAAAGTTTTCTGTTTGAAAAATAAAATATGTGTACAATTTTTTTTAAACATTTTATTTATTACAAGTTACTGATGGAAATTCATTGAAATATACACATTTTTGTACACAAATATCGATTTTACTTAATATTGTCTCAAGATGGACCAATGAAGATAGCGTTCATAATCGCGGCCCAGGAGTTACTACAGCTCAATGAGGGACTCAAAACATACTATCATTTTTTAAACAAGTGTCCAATAGTGATAAATAATGTTCGAATAAGTATAGATGTAAATATTGTATTAGAATCGTATGTTAATCTTAGAACTAATGAAAATCAAACAAACATAACTATTCATTGATACCAAGACTGCATAGGTTAGGTAAAACTTATAGAACGGCTGTAGACATTCTGTCCAATACTTTATTATCTTATAAGTCCACAATATCAAGTTTATTTGTAGCTGCTCGTTAAACTATTATTTACAATTCAATTCCATAAATGAAAAGATTACTTGTTTTTTTTTTTTACCCTATATTCTTTTTGCTATAATATCCAACTATATGTGTACAGAAATACAAAGGAAATTGAAATAACTAAATTAAGCAATCTGGCGCTCCCTGAAAACGACAGCAGTCGGCTAATCTTTTTGCTACCGGACAGCCACTTAGAGTTTATGTATTTATTTATTAACGGACATTGTCCATTTATATAATTGATAGGGTTTAAATATTACAATAAAAGAGTAGTTAAAACATTTTTAAAGATGAAAAGAAGCATTTACAAACATAAGCGACATCGAGACAAGATCTGGATTATTTATTTAGTGCTCGTTTAAATCCTTGTAAACTCAAACCAAAAAAGTCCAGATCTTGTCTTGAGTTAACAATGCGACAAAGACGAGTCATTGGAAGATTAAGGCCATAGTCTGTTCTATGCTGATCGATGAACAGTATTTCATTGTTTCTCAACCTACGAGTCGGAACCTTGAATTTTACTTGTCCCTGTAATGATGGAACATCGATTACCATTTATTATGCCGAACATATTATATATTAGTTATACATTTTTGTAGAGAGTTACAATATAACATAAATTAATAGGTTAAATAATTGAAATGATAACAATAATAATAAAAAATTTACACAAATCGAGTACTAAAAAAAATATTTAAAATAACCAATATGTAAAATATGGATTAATTTACAGGAATTAGAGATTATTGAAGAGCAATGGCGCTCAGAGACGGCGGAGCTGGTCTCTGCAGTGACGAGGCTCCAGGACGAGAACCGTCGTCTCCACAGGGAGAAGGATGGAGGGCCGGCAGCGGCAGCCAAAGTTCCAACGACAGCCTCCTCGTCAGAGAGCAACATGGGAGATGACAATCTCTGGAAGCGGATGGGAGACATGCAGGAGCAACATAGAAACACACTGAGAGAAAAGGACTCTGTTTTGCAAGAAAAACAGAAGATTATCGAAGGGGTAAGAAATATATTGAAAATTAACATTAATGACATATCATCTACGCAACCGTAATAAGTTTTTTAATTTTATCAATTATATTTGTTTCAGTTTTTATAATTATTAGTATATGTATTTATGTTACAATTTTTTGTTATTTTTGGTATATTTTTTCATTTATATTTATGCTTCATTTTTTATTGGCATGTTTTCTAATTTGTATTTATTTTTCATTTTTTGATATTATTATTATTGATTTGAATTGTTTAAGCATAATTCAATGAAAACACATGTAACAAAGAAGGTTCTGCCCAAACACGGGAAATTCCTAGCTAGTCGGGACCTAAGACAAAGAACCTCTGTAAATTACGGATCTGAAATTAATATATATGTCATAAGCCACAAATTCCAAAAGATATGAAAAAAAAAATGGTTCAACTTCATAAATAATTATATATTTAATGTCGATTTAAAAAACATTAAAATGCCCCATAATCTCAGTTAGCGAATTAAAATAGAATGTATAATAATATTTTATTTTAGATATACATCAAATGTTGGCATCGTGGTGTAATGGTCAGCGCGTTTGCCTACCATGCCAGAGGTCTCGGGTTCGATTCCCGACATGGTTGATATGAAATATTCATTTATTCGTGTTTTTACACTAAAAATATTAATAGTCCCTGGACTGATACCTGAAGTGTCAGACTGATCATCTTACCTTTATGTAACAAAAATTATTAGGATACGCTGCGATTGGTCTGCCAATCCAGTGCCCTATGCACGATTAGGTTCGGAAAGGGAATGATGATGATACATCAAATCATTTTGTGGCTTATGACATTCCGCCTCATTAACCCATACTGCTCCTATGTTGAGTTTGGCTCGTATTTTCTACACCGACTTTTACGTCGATCTTAACTCGCGATTATACGATGCGATTTTTAAAATTGTTTTAAATTATATGTTTTTTTTATTAAAATACTAAATATGTCGTATTCCGAATACTCAAATTTGTAAAACCGGACTGAATTTGTCATATTCTGACTTTATATGCAATTTTTAAAAAATACGTCACGTGAACTCACTGTCCAGAAATTTATTTCCACGCAAATGTTCCTTCAGTTTTGGGAATAGCCGGTAAGTACTGGAAGCTAGATCAGGTCAATATGGGGGTTGTTCAACCAATTCAAACCCAGCTTCGTGAATAGCAGCCATCGACACTACCGTGTTGTGTGCTGGAGCATGATTGGTGGTGTGTAGATGAGTGGTTGGCAAGGGTCAGACAAACGTTCTACTAGTATGCCATAGAAATGATGGAACATCGTTGGATGAAATGCATATCAGTCTAGGGGGACTATGTTGAAAAATATTTTTCTTAATTACTTCGAAATAGATCAGGGGTGGGGCATATCAATTCTCCGTCATAGTTTTTGGATTTTGGTTCAACATAAAAATTAGATCCATCATGTAAAAATTAAAGTGCACTTCAAACTTTATTTGACTGATCAATCTTATTGTTTACCATGTAAAAGCAAAAATCAAAGTTGTTTTAAATCAGAAGAAAGTTTGATTATTTTGTTTATCTTTGCAAACATCAATCAATCTTTGAATTGAACCATCCATTATCTGTACCTTTCTTGTCGTAGTAAAAAAAAATATTACATTCAATTTTACTTAATTTTTTTTTATACTCTAATATTTTACCATGTATAAGACCATAATACGGCATATTGATGTCAAGATATCTTAATTTTCTGTGTCCGTGCGGATAAAGAATACAGTATGAGTGTGAAATAGAACCAGAACCCTGGACGACTGGTATCGACTCGATAGTTACTCTAAGGTAAAAATCCTGAAAAAAAAAATCGAGAGATTAGTTGGTCTTGTTTTGTAGTGGTTGGCGTATTCGCTTACCCGTCTTCAGATCCTGGGTTGGATTCCTGGCAGGGTGAATGTAAAATATCGATTTTTAAAATGATTGGTTCTGCACAATGTAATTCAATATTCCTGGACTGGCGTCTAAATCAAATCTTTCGATGTAACAAAAATGATCTAAATGCACTGCACCGGCACTCCAAAACATACAAAAATATTGATTATTCGTTTTTAAATAGTTATGTCACATCATAAAAGATAAATGTGCTGATTAAGATTGAAAATTAAGATTCTTAAAATAATATTTAATTAAACACCAATGACATAGCAATCTTTTGTTTGACGCGGAAGATAAGTGCTGCGGTAATTTGGATATTAAAAGTGTCTTCTGCGGTAAAAATGAGTAAATTTAATTGTACGTACAGCGAATTTTCTTAAAATGTATGAAAAAATTAATATTTTTATTTAAGAAGGTAAACATGAACAGATAATATAAAAGAAAAAATAATAAAACCCACTAAACCGCGAAACCGGCTTGTCAGCAGGTTTCTTATAAATCCTTTACAAAGAGAAACATTAGAGAAATTGTATAAATTTAAAAAGTAATATAAACATTATTATGAACTAAAAGCATACGTATTTCTTACACAAAATTTATTTACAAAAATTTAAATAGATGAATGTTAACATAAAATAATAATCAATATAAAGCCTTGTTACATATTAGTCGTTTATTTTATTTTTTCTTAAAAGTTTTGTCAACATTTTCTTTCAAGATCTGCTGGGTTAAGATGGTTGTAATAAAAATGAACAACTTTGAAAAGTCACAGGTCAGGTGATCCTATCAATTAAAGCATTGCTATGTGTTGTGATAGATTTCCAGTTTGGTGGTCATGTTTTTCAACGTTTGATGTGTTTTGCCAGGTACAGGGTTCTCCTTTTAAATGTCAGAAAAACTCACATCTTTGAACTCGTGACGTCGCAGGCGGTGAAATTTCAAAATTACTAAACCTTATGAAATCATAGCGATGATGATACGAAACATATTTTTTTTTTTTTTTTTTCCACTTTAGTTTGATAGTCATTTCAAAGAGATGTTATGTCAGTATGCTCTTATTTAAACATCAATGAACACTGTTGGCAAAAGTTGCTAGTTTATCTGAACGAATATTGTTTGATTTTTTAAACATTTTTTCTTGTAAATAATATGTATGTTTAATTTAATAAGGAACCTTTGTATTTAAAAGGAAATTATGAAATGACAATTTAACGAGTATTTTAGTAAAGACTCAGGCATTACTTTTGATACAAAGCTAACTTTCACATCACCATGAAACCATCTTCAATAAGGTGTTTTACTATTCTTCCCGATAAAATTGACACAGTGTTATGATGTAAGTGACAATATACTTAAATATTTCGTTTTATTTTTAGCTCACATCTCAAGTCAAGAGGTTGGCAGCAACGAGTCGAGAAGTAAGACGCAAACAAAAGTATCTACTTCAGCAGGTTAGTAAAATATTTAATCAAGCTTTTGCATAATCTCTTTCACTCTGCTTTTGACCCTGTATCACTGTTCACCCAGGGTTGGGCCTCCTTTTACGAAAGCGCCATGATCTTCCGTCCCGGGTCTTCATAACGGGAACATCTTGTGCTGCCAAATCCCCAATATTAGAACACCATGTTGCTGGGGGTTTGCCTTTATGTCTATTCTGCAGGCAACTTAGGAAGAGACTTTTGACGTTTGCACTATAGGATGGGTGCGCGTGAGTTGATCTGAGGTTAAATGAGAAAAATGGATTACAATTTAAGTTATTTATTAAGTAGTTACACACGAGTTACATCCTATTATTTTGTACCGAAGGAATTTACAATAGCGGACACTGGCGAAGAGCTGGTGAAATGCCAAGATGAAATGTAATGAGTTCTTCTGATGCACGGCGTTAATTATTTTGTCCGAGCTGATGTTGCAGCGGACTACGCGTTGCGGGCCAAAGCGGAGTTCGGACCTGTCAACCTCACGGCTGTTGGTGTTGCCCTCCACAGTACACATGCCGTACTTTATTGTTGAGTCGCCGCAATAGTAACCTACCACCAGAAAACTTCACCATTGATCGACAATATCAACGTTATATTGAATATTGAGTTATATTCTGCATGTTCATTTTAAGGAGTTCACAATACGATTAATTAAAATGAATCGTCCATAATTTTCACGTTGAATTATTACGTATTAAGCTATTTAGTCATGGAAATCCGTTTCTATTTATCCCATTTGACGGAAAATTATTCAAAATCGATATCAAAAATCGAAAGAAATAAAACTTTCTTGAGTGCTCGTCTTACATAGTCCTCATATCTACGCACGATGTGACCATACCAACTCGTCCTGCTATCTTTCCGCTTTTTAGTTATCATTCCTGCTATGCTACCCGGCTTATTATTTATTAATGTCCCCACTAACCAAACTTACATTGATATTTATAGATGCGTGTTGTGTGTAATCAACGAGCCGAGTTAGAGGCATCGGCGCAGGCCAGACAGAGAGAACTGGTTTCCTTGCGACAAGCTTTGACCACAGATAAAGTAAGATCCGCGAATATAAGCACATTACTTTTTTAATATGTAAATATTTCATTGTAAATTTTTTATTTGTTCTTTAGATAACATACAGTTGTTTAACAAAAATAACAATAAATAGAACAATTTTGTGTGCGAAAGGAATAACAGAATGAGTAAAAAAATGCAGATTTTCAGGAGAGCCAAAACAAAATTGAAGAATTTTGGTTTTTTATGAAATATCCCACAAATCGTAAACGGCTTTAATGAAATTTTGCACCAGTAGGTTTGAGAATGTATATTAATTTTTTATGTAACCTAAAATAGTGTAACTTAGTAATTTATTACTTTTTTCTGACTTATGCCATTGTAACCGCTCTCCGCTCCCTCTGTGTGGGTGTAATGTTGGGTTTTTGAGTTGCGGCACTGTTATTCACAGGGTGCGCTCTAGAGATTTCTAGACATTAGTGTATCCAAAACTCAATTTTTTGTTGATTAAGCAACCTTTTGATGTGATGGCATAATTTAATTTATTTAATTCTCAGTGACGTCTCATTTAGTTTAATTTCTGCTTGGAGTTCATTAGGTATACAGAATTGTTGAATATGCCTTTGATTTGCAGAGCGGGGGAGGAGCCTCTCAGCTGGCGGAGCTCCTGAAGGAGAGAGACCAGCTGAGGGAGCAGTTGGAGGCATTCCAGAAGAGTGTCAGGTACCCCAAACTGCATGGTAATGTCTGCACTCTTCCTCATCTCATCGCACTGTCCTTTTCTCTGTGTATGAAATTGTGTTGTTAGAGTCCACGTTGAACGAGAATGTTAGTATTGGTAACAATTCGAGGGCTTTTTGTCAAAGATATCATCTCCAAAAAATGTATTACATATTTGATTAATGCACTTTTTAAAAACGTGTAAAATATTTGCTCTAGTTCATAATTTCTCAAAATAGGGGTCGCGATCAGGTATGGAGGGTATCACAATTAAAATGTGAGTTTATTCAATAATGAGTTTGCATTTGTCAAAGTAGCTGAGTTAGTAACAGGAATATTTTTCAGAAGTTAACACTGATTTCTTGAAAATATGAGTTCTTAATAAAAATGTTGTTGCAACAACTGTCAAATTCAAGTACAGTAAAACCCCTTTTTACGTCTTTCAAGGGAGCAACTAAAAAAAGTGTAAAACTAAGGAAAACTTTTAAGTGAGGAAATGAAAAACGTATGGAAAAAATGAAATTTCATTAAAATATAATTATTGTACAAGACTATACTAAATATACTGCAGAAAAATGGTAAGAACTGTCATGATTGGGGATTATTCATATTTACCAAGATATAATAAAAAATATTTTGTATTTATTCAAATAATACGGCAATGTGTTATTTTTATTGAATTAAAAAAAATACATGCATGAATAATTTTATCTAGGTACTTAACTTTAAAAACACGAAAATAAAATTTTGAATTTGCATAAAATGCATACAACGATTTTTTCCCTATATATTGGGAAATTTTATTTATAATGTATCACTTTTTTTAGTATGGCACCACAAAATTTCAACTGTCATTTACATCGTGGACTGTTTCACACTTTTATGACAACTGTTTAAACTATATCCTTTTCACGTTATGTGTGTATAATATTTATATTGCCAATTTTTTTTTACTTTCTGCATCGTAATTTATTGATGTAAATCAACTGCATGTCTCTATTTCGTAAAATGTCAAAATTAGACACATAAACAAAATGGTCAATTTCACTGCACCTACTTTGAATTTAGTTTGAGACAATAATCTATACATTTTTTTATTTACCTCGATTTTATACTCCATTCACGCGGCGGCGCGCGGCTCGTCTTTTGACAGATCGAATGAGTTATGAAAAAAATTTCGACGTAAAACCAACGGGTTATGAAAAACGTAAAAAACATTTATTGGGGGGAAAATTGAATGAGAATGTATAGGAAAAAATTGGACCTAAATAT
The DNA here is from genome assembly GCF_059751315.1 of Micrasema longulum. Taxonomy (NCBI): domain Eukaryota; kingdom Metazoa; phylum Arthropoda; class Insecta; order Trichoptera; family Brachycentridae; genus Micrasema; species Micrasema longulum. The sequence goes on along the minus strand of NW_028279440.1, from coordinate 195,702 downwards.
TTCGGTGTAAAAAGCGGGAAAACATAAAATTGTGGAACGTAAAAACGTTTTACTGTATTTAAATACTAACGCGCTAGCGGAACGAGTGCTAACTACAGATTGACGCACTGGCGCGGATGTCCCGGCTCACAAGTGAGTGCGAATGTGCTCGGTAAGGGTTTCACAATCTGTTTGCTCGTTATGCGAATTAGTAGTTAAGAATGGTGCTCGTTACGAGTGGTTCCACTGTATCATCGTTGAACCAAAAAAAAATTTAAATCAGGTTGTGTGTCTCCTACAAAATGAACTATTTTGTAGATAATATTGTTTGACTTTAAGCCCACTAATTGAAGACATGAGTGGATAAAGTTGTTACATGACAAAAACAAACAGCAATGATATCTGGGTTTTCTGGGTACTTTAAGTTTTGAATACCAGTGCAGTTTGGTAATGTATCCAAAATAAAACAAGTTTATTGGATTATAATTCTACTTTATTTTTTATAAAATATACAAAGGGTATATTGTGACGCGTTTCGTCTTGTTAGGACATTTTCAAACAAACCCGAACAATAGAGTATATTGTGTATACTGGGTATATTGTGACGCTTTTCGTCTTGTTGGGACCTTTTTAAACAAACTAAGTTAAATATTACAAAGTTTCCTTATATACTAAAAATAATTGCTATTTTATGTTTGTGGATTTCTATACAAGCCAAAATAAGTAGAGTAATTAAATTAAAGTAATTAAATTAAAAATTAATTAACCTGTGTAAAACACCAATGTAGAGTTTCAACAATAATTTTCAAAACAAACCCGTATAAATGAAATCAATATTTTTATAATTATTATATTAATTTTAAAGTCATACTTACAAATGTTTTTAAATAATGGAAGGTTTTTCCCCTAATTGAATTTTAATTACTCTACTTATTTTGGCTTGTAAAGAAATCCACAAACATAAAATTGCAATTATTTTTAGTATATTAGGAAACTTTGTAAATATTTAAGTTAGTTTGTTATTATTTATTATTATTATTGACAGAATCAAGAAAGGGGTGCTGCGTTGGTTTGGACATGTAGAGCGAATGGACAACGAAAGAACGGCTAAAAGGATCTACGATGCAAATGTTGATGGATGCAGAAAACGAGGAAGACCGAGAAAGACATGGCACGATCAAGTCCATCAAATACTTGAAGATGGACATGTCAAAAGTAGGAATAATCGGCGTGCGTGCATGAGAAGATGTATGAATGTAGAGGAAGCGAGGTCTGTATGCCAAGATAGAGTGTTATGGCGTTCTATCCTCTCTGCCTACCCCTACGGGGAAACGGCGTGATGGTTTGTTGTTGTTGTTGTTGTTTGAAAATGTCCTAACAAGATGAAACGCGTCACAATATACCCTTTGTATATTTTATAAAAAATAAAGTAGAATTATAATCCAATAAACTAGTTTTATTTTGGATACATTACCAAATTAAATATGGAATTCTACCAATTGTCTGCATACACAATAAATAAACCAGTGCAGTTATTAGTAAAATAACACCTTCATTTGCTCTTGAAATCGTTGTTCTGCTACTTTTTGAAGGTGTCGTTGGCTTTATGTGGAAGGGTTGTTCGTAAAATCTTCATTTATGTAAAAAAGTTAATTAAAAAAAATTGTGACAACACCTTCATCCAATCATGTCTTCAATTCTGTATTGTATTTACATGTGTGACAATATGTTTATTACACGCCTTCATTACAATTTCTTGTTTCTGTTCACTGCTTATTCTGTTTCTTTGCAAAATATAAAAGTCATATGCCTCGAATGAAATAATATTAATTAATTTATTTTGAAGTTTTTATACAAGTATAGATTTCTCGGTTCTAATGAATATCTGTGTAGTGGTAAAATTATTAAAGCTATTTATCAATTTGCATTTGCTCCATTTTACTAACTCATTCATATAAGGTCTTATTTTATTTACTATTTTAATTATAACACTTAATTATTTTATTTTTGTTCGCTCTTGTTCAATGTTTTTTTATGTGCAATTGACAATTGTTCATCTTTAAAGCTTGGAAAATACACAAAATGTATATTATTTAGTAAATTTATGTTTTTTTTTATATAATGCTTATACACCGGAATCTCTTTTTACACAGTGGATACATTCCGCAGAGTACCATGTAAAAAACATGTACAAAAAAAATAGTTGACATTTGTTTGAAAATGCCCTAACAAGGCGAAACAATTGTCACGAAGTTTTTGTTTTTATATTGTTATATTTGTAAAAATAAAATAAAGTGTTCAGTAGACTCAAATCAGTGTTTGATTTCTAATATTATATGTTTAAATATGGAGTTCTACAAAATAAACACCAAATCAATGATTTACTTTTTATATTAATTTTTAAAGTTCTCGTATACTTTTTATTTCAAACTTTTGTTTTATTTAAACTTTTTTTTTTTTTTTAAATAATATGTTATATAATTTTTAGGCTTGATTATTGTTCCTTAGTTTTGAGTGCAAATATGTAGTTTAAAAAAAATCAAACCTTATATGTTTATATTATAAATTTGTAAAAGGCAATTATGCCGTGTATGTTAATAAAAAAAAAAAAAAAAAAAAAAAAAAATAGTTGTCCCTACGGTTTTCAAAATAATAAAATTGTTTAATATTTATTGTACATTAACTATATTAAAAAATATAACATGACAACAAAATGCTTTAACAAAATCACAACAAAGATTATTCACTATCGTATTATGGTGTATGCCTAGTAAATAATAGAGTGATCTAGGGAATGCCAAAAACAAAAACGTAATAACAAAGTGCTTCAGGCCCAGATTGCGAAACTTCAAAAGAACATTCCTTATGGCAAATTTTTAAAATTATTTTTTTATGAAAAAAAATTATTATAAATTGAAAATGGAGTAAATCCTTTATGTCTTAGACTAGTATCCCTTCCACAAACCCCTATCCCTCCCCTACCCAACCGCTTCTCTAGTCTGCGTCCGATGCGTATCATTTTGTTTGTCAAATACGTTTTTAATCTCAAATTAAAAAAAAAGACCAAAAATGTGATTTTCCAAAAATATCATTAGGATGATATGTACCTCGTAAAAAATGTTCCTCTGAAGTTTCGCGGTATGGCCCTGAAAAATATAAAATATGTCCTTTAAAATATAAAGCTTTGTTAAATTAACGCTCCAAAATTTTTTTTCAATTAAATTTTTCTGCTGTGGTTTTTTAAACCATGTAAAAAGAGGTATGGGTTTATTTATATTATTTATGTTCTTTGTTGATATTGCTTGATCAAGCTTTATTAATTTTAAGGTTAATAAATTAAATTTATTATATAAATAAAAGACGAGTGATACTTTAATCCACAAATTCGGAATATCCAGTGACCGCTTTCGCGACATCTTCGAAACTGGTCGCGAACTCGCAAGACTGTCACGAAGACTCGCGAGACTGTAGCGAAAGTGATGAAACCGGTCACTGGATATTCTAAATTTGTGGATTAAAGTATCACTCGTCTTTTATTAATATAATAAATTACAATGAACTTCCATCAAGAATTTTCACTTACAAACTTAAATATTTTTTAATATAAAATATCAAACAAACTTCTTGGTTTAGTTTAACTACTGTATCGATTGACCAACAAGCGCTTTTGCCTTAATAGGCATCTTTAAGATATTTACACCAGATATTTTGTTTGCTGTGTCAATTTCATTGTTAAATAAAGAAATTCAGTGGTTTTGAAAAAAATAAAATATTACATTATCAAGCTAAAACAAAAAATATATATTAAAAAATTAAGTATTATATTATCAGCCCTACAATTTTTTGTGACGTCACAAGTTTTCTTCTGTGAATTCTGCTGATTAATGGGTTAGCTTCCTATAAACTGTAAATCTATCACAACACTATAATTGGTTGAATTGGAAGAACTAGTGATGTCGTTTAAAGCGTTCATTTTAATGAATTTTTTTGTACATTTTCAAGAAACTTCACTGTGCAATTAAATGTTCTAATTTTTACCGCATGTAAGAAAACAGTTTTTATATCCAATTTCCCATAGCACTGAACTTTCTCATTCATTATTTTTTTATGTTATTAAAACAGCATGTTAATTTGGGAACAACCTTCTCAAAATTTTCCTAGCATTTTTTTTTTCTTTGGTATATCTCAGGCACAAGCTTTGAAGGTTTCCAAAGACTCTTTTCCTCGTCCTGATTTGTAACGGTTTGATCCTCCAGAACTGAGGGCGAAGGTGAGGTGTCTCCGGAGCATACGGCCTGCAGTAACTCGGAGTCTACTTCTGTCACCACTCATGAGGAGGAGCTGGAGCCAGCGGTGCAGGGCCCCCTGCCCTGCGAGCCTGACGATGCTCCGTGGAAGAGACAACCCTCGGGCATCCGGAAGTTGTAAGTCCGATTAACACAACTCACTATGTAGATAAGACTTTACACATTGTAGTAGTCATAGAAATTGCACCACCCAATATTTTTAGGATTTTCAGAAATTGCTTCAAGTGTAAATTTTTTCAGTCCTGTCTAATAAGATTAAATAATATTTGCTTGCCTTTCCTCTTGTTAAGAGTTTTGATTTAAAATGATTAAATATTTGATAAATCGTATATTTTATTTAATAAAAAACAGAAAAAGACAGTTTTGAAAATAATAATAAGCCAATAAATATTGTCATAAAATACCAGACGGCTACCTGTGAAACTAGCATCACAGGTTCGATTCTCTTCAGTTGCAAGAAAGATTTTTTTCTTAATTCGTCTGGGTGTTGTGTATTTTTCATATCTTCCTTCCACATCCGCTCTTTGCCACCTTCTGACAAGCATCTAAAATGGAGGCTTAGTGGGTTATTCTTTAAAAAAAGTGATTGTCAATTTAGTAATGTGATACAACTTTATAAATTGTTATTATTTTCCAGTTTTCGGAAGTTATTTTCTGAATATGATGTCGCTGTTGGGTCGTTTCCCGGACGATCCTTGTCTTCCCTCACCACCAAGATGGCCGGCATCACCGCAGACAAGTGAGGACGATTCCGCCACCGACAACCTTAGACTCTATTCTTCTTCTTCTTCAGTATTATCAGAGGAGGAGTGCTCTTGCGACAGGGACTATGATATTAAATTTAAGAGGCCAAAACTAGACATTCCCACACTCTGTCAGGAACAGAGCGTTAAAACAGGTACTTTAGAAAATAGCGGTGTAGAAAATGTATTTTTTTCCAACACGGAACCTCCCGATGACGACACATCCTGGGAGTACATGGATGAAATATCCGACAGCGAAACAAACGAAATAATTTCAAATCATTCCTTCTCGCAATCTTTTGACTCTGATCTAGAATCTGAATTCTTTTCACTGGAAAATGCAGTGAGCGATCAAACAGAAGACAATCGCACAATCCACGTAAAAATTGTTTTGAATGACAGTAGAATATTTAAAAGCCCCAGCTTACTGAGTTTGCCAACGTCTCGGCAGTATTTTCGTTTGAATTCAGCGTCTTCGGCTGTTACCTCAAACCGAAGTGTTTCCCTACTTCCGGACTATGGCGCGGTTTGCCGATTTTGCTTGAAGAGGAAGCCGAATTGCGATGCTATTGACCCGGGTTCGGCGCTCGACTTGGCCACGGAGATGGAAGGCATCTCCGTCAAAGCAAGTCCGAGTGGTTTGGGAGAACTTTCAAGCAGAGACGTAATTGTAAAAAGTGCCATCTTGGTTAAAAGCCACAGTCAAACGGAATTCCTAGTCTGCGTAGCCGCCGCTATAGAATGTTTGATCGCCCTGTGGCTAAGACATGTTGACCATGTCACATAATGTGCAATTATTCTTTTTTACCTGTAGTTTCTGTTCGCTTAATCTCTTTTAGTGATATTTTTTATATTTGTGTGTTATTTATTAAGTATATTAACAAAATATATTATTGTGTATGTTGTTATTTAGATAACTGTATGAATCTAGATATACATGCTTTTGAAATAATTAATTTAAGCATTAAATGCTATTTATCTGTGCCACAGAGGTTGGGTATCAGTTATGAACATCACAATACATAATATATATTTTCTTGCTATTTGCTTTGTAAGACTTTTGATTAGGGCGTATTTACGAGGGTTGATTATGCTCACTACTGACTTATTTAAAATGAAATGAGAAATAGTTTTTGTACCTTATTGATGTTCCGTTTCTACAGCTTCCTGGCAGAACATTTGTCCGACCCTTCCCAACAATCCATCTACACAGCACATGACCTCATTGTCGTCCAAAATTTTCTTCCCTGCAAATGCTCCTTGAGTTTTGGGAATAACCAGTAGTCACTGGAGTGGGGGTCTGGATGAGGTAAATATAGGGGGTGTTCTACCAATTCAATCCCAGCTTTGGTAAACAGGCCTTATGTGCTGGAGCACGGTCCTGGTGAAACTGCACTGAACAGCATTTTGCCGTGGTCAGCGGTCTGTTATAACTAAACAGTTGTAGATTTCAACTTGTCGCTCGGTACTTTATTACATTAGGCTACATAATGCATACACATTAGAGGTAACTGTTTTTAAAAATAGCAGTTTAGAGCAGCGTAGCCCGTTACAAGTAACAGTTTAATTTATCTTTGTGAATCGGATCCAGCAGTTGCTGGTACTAGATTCTTTGCAACTGGCAACTGTTACTCTTTTTAAATAACCGAAACTTCCATCTCTAATACACATCATTTCAAATGGTCAACTGGAAGCAGGTCAGGGATGGAGCATATCGGTCAACCCTCGTATTTCATCATCTGAATTTGTATACATACATTCCATGTTGACTCCGTAGTTGGAGAATACAGTGCCCACAAATAGTCTCCAGACTTTTTTGTCTGCTGCCAACTCTTTACCATCGTCCTGTGTCAGGTCTGGATCCCATAATTCAGATATTAAAAAAATGACAGCCGTGGACGTCCAGGACTTGAGGTCTTGATGCCTTGATGCCTGATTTTAAAACAATAAAAATATTAACTGAATCATAAATGAAATAAGAAAATATTTAAATATTTTTTCTCCTTACCTCACATGTACAGTTTTAATTATTATATAACATTATCTTGGTAGTGAACAAAACTGAGCGATAACATCATAATTTTTAGAAAAATATGTACATCTTCAGTTTGGTTAAGTAAACCTTTAGGAATTTATTGATTAACAAAAGATTCGGTATTATTCACTTGTGTTTTTCTTTATTTATTACCAAGATGATGTCAAGTCTTTTTTAAGTTAATAACTTCTTCTTATTACTGGCCATTCTATTGCCATATGCAACGAGTTAAATGTATGTCGTTTTATATGGCCAGCTCTTAAAATATTGCATAATGTATGAATTATGATCAAAATCAATAAAAGAATCTTACATGTTAAGTTCTTTGTCAATACTGTGATAGTTAACGAACCACTTTTAACAATAAAATTATCAAGCATAAAAGTTTTTGAAAAATTAATAATAATGTACCTACTACATAAATCATATAATTTTTTCTATATTATTGTGTATATTTTGTCCTTTATTTAACAATAAATAGTATTATAAATATCAGGTGTTTCTCTTTGAATGCATTATATTGGATCAAGTCATTACAGTTCACTGATGTATTATTGATACACACATTTTTCCATTTCTAACTGCATTAAATAATGTGTTGCCCTCAATAATAAATAATAAGAGATCTGTGTGATCTGTGCAGGTGGGATTTGTTCCAACGTATCGGCTACCTTTACAGGAGCCATCTTCAGGGTAAATTGTGCATTAGTAGTTTGTACCATGTCACAGTCGGCGGTTGATACATTCGATGTCATTTATTTAACCATGTTGAGTTTAATTTAAGCCCGTCGTCTCGTTTTAGGTTATTTGTAGGTTTGTGTATTTCAAATGCCTCTTTTATTATTCGCGCACTGTAGTTTCTGGGTTTATGCAGAATTTTTCGTTCAAAGGTTAAAATTTACCTGTTTTGATTAAGTATATATCGGATGCAGGGCGTACAGAACGGAAATGAATTTACTAACACAAAATAACATGTTAACTTGGGCACCCTGAAAAATCCATAGTGTGTGTCCTGTGTTCCGCTATATTATTCTGAAGATGGCTCTTGCAACAGTAGCTAGAACGCTTCGACAAATTCAACCTATACGGAATCACCTAAAAAAGACGATACATTACGTTGGTGAAAATCTACGCACATATTTAAGAAATGAGCAAGATGACTAAGAAAGGGACGAGTAATAATTATTTCATAATGCTAAAGAAAACTGGTAAATAACTTCAATAGATTTTCCGGGGCACATTTAAAATAAATGTTAGCACCATTAAAAAAAAATATTATTGATTTACATTTTCTTGTAAAAAATCTGCCAGGTTTGGTTAGGTATGGACAATTTCTCTGCGTTTGGCTTGGAGAATCCAATTCTTCCAAATGTAAATTTTAACAAATTACTTACGGCGATTTTTTTATCACAAATTCAAATTGCATTCTTACTATTTTTGTTGTAACGATTTTTAATCCAAATGTTTTTACTATCAATAAAAGCATATTAGGTTTTTTTCTCGCCGTTTTAAAGTTTTTTTAAACCAAAATATCATCAAGCCCATTGAAAAAAAAATTAGCAAATCTCTATTTACATGTAATCATTTGCGTGAGATTTAGATATGCATATTTCTGTGTAACTTGTTACCAGAGCTACAAAGTTATTCGTGCACACTGATACAGAACACAGAAATACCCAACCACCTTTTTGATTGAAAAAATATATAATTGGCATTTTTATTGTTTATGATCTCCAACTCGCCCATTGAATTATAATGCATTCAAACAAACATACCTTTTATTTACTTTCCGTACTTATTATTTTATTTATATATTGTATGTAAATATCGTGTACCTACTTCCACAATTTGATGGAAAATTATTGTAAGTTTTGTGAGTGATTAAGCAAAGACACGGGCTGTATCAAAAGCAATTTATATGTATCGGGTCAGTTGCACCACAAATAAGATTTTTAAAATGTTTCAAGTCGTTATTGTGTTTTAAAATTTACATAACACGATCAGCTTTTCTGAAGAAGGTAACCAAAATTTTGTATTATGTTCCAATGTGCGATAATTCTATCTCCCCTTTCTTTGTAGTTAAATTTAAAGAGTAAGTTAGACATCAAGGTTTGTTTAGTTATTTATACTAATCGCACTGAAGACACGTAACTGCAACTCTGTTCCCAGAATGCGGATGAACGCCTGCGCTTCTACTACGTACTTACGTAGTACATATTTGTAGTGGTAAGGTTTTATGTCACCTATTTGATCAATTTAGTTGAAAACGCAACAATATATTATTGAATCATTTTTTGGTGCAACTGGCTCTGGGGTCACAAAAACATAAATTTGAAACTAATTCAATTTACTTCATTCAGTGAAGTTTATCTTCAATTAACTTCAATTGCCTATTTTACTATTTATTTTGAAATCATATTTAAATATGACTATTTTAACATACATGTATCGTCTACGTAAGTTCAACACCGCGTATGTGTCAAAAAAATCTAAATGTTTTTTTGACGTTTTCAAGTAAATAGGATAAGCTGTATTGATAGGTATATTTGAATTACAAAATGCTTGCATTGGGTTGTATTCAGTACCGCGAATGATTTCTCAAAGCAATACCACATATGAGGGCATTGGAAGCAAAGAACCTTAAAAAAAATTATTTTGTTTGGTTATGATGTCATTCTGTAGTTTATCAACTTTATTTTTATAAAAATCATGAGTTGAGTTGCAAATTTAGTTGAAAATCATACTTCTGATGGTTTGAAAATAGTGTTTGGAAGCAAACAGCAATATCCGTCAGCCATTTCATTCGACCAATGACAGTCTTGAGATTTAAATTTTCAAAATGGCCGTGCCATACAAATATTGAGAAAGTTTTTTGAATTTGTGTTTCTATTAAAGCTAATTTATTAACATCTTAAAGTTTAAGTTCAGTGAAAATAATGTTTCTAACATAAAGCCTCTCTTATTATTAGTGTAGCAGTTTTTGTTATTTTTCTCGAAAACACCAAAACGGGAGTTTGCCATGACAAATGGTTCACCCACAGTATTGAATTTACATAGACGATATTTTATATTTATTGAATGTTATTTTATATTGTTATTACAAATATAATTTGTATGTGTAACATGCATATGGACTCCTCCTACGTTATAAATATTTTTTCTGCATTACAATTTACTAGAATTAAATTTCTCCAACACATAATACACTATTCTCGCTCGGGCCAAAGTTTCACTGCATTTTTTGTACAAACTTAGAGCCAAAGCTCGTGCAAAACAAAATACACAAAGTGATAATAAATTATTGACCCACGCATGAGTTGACAAAATAAAAGTATTGTCTGCTAGAGACAATCCCGCTAGATCTTTTGACTCTAATATTGAATAAAATGTACATGTATTGTTGCTATGAACCCAGTTTATTTGTATTACTTATTTTCACTATCAATTATTTATTTTTATTCTACAGTTCACAGCACTTCTTAGAAATCAACTTTGATGTTAATATTAGACGTAGGACGAGTCAATATATATTTAAACTTTGTTCAATTCCCCTATATTAAAACATAACATTCCCTTAATATTGGACCACTTTACGACCCATTCTAAAATAATCTTTAAAAATACATTATTATTATATATATATATATATATTATATATTACATATATATTACATTTTCGATACATGTTGAAATTTAAAAAAAATAAAATAATTATTGATTATTTATGTAAATTAGTAATTTAAATCTTTGACAACTAAGCAAAACTTTTACAAAACTCCATACAACGTACAATAAAGGTGTTGCTCTTTAATTTTGCAAAAAAAAAAACATGCAAGTTTAAATTTTAAGTTTGGAAAGGCCTGTCCCCAATTTGGTAACACGCTTTGACGGCAAATGCGCTTTGTTTACGCAACCAAGCATCTATGATAACTAACTTCTCGCTCTATAGAATCATAACGTTGATGGTCCAAGCTGCCTCCCCTCTACTTTTTCCGCGGTGATGTTCCCAAATCATCCCGTTTCATTAGCTCATTCCGTATAAAACCTATTAATGCCTAGAGCTTCCATATTCTCATTTCTAAAAACAGGAATACAAAAAATATGTACGCTATATAATTGAAGCATTTTTTAAAAATAGACAAAAATACATTTAGTGTTGAATCTAGTTTTTGTCTTTGTTTTCGAGTATTTTACTTCTCATAATTTAACACCCAATAAAAAATACAATAACTGTCGTTAATTAAAAAGTAAGAATATCAAATATAGCTAGTGAAATTAGAGGATAGAGTTAGAGAAATTAGAGAAACAGTAAATGAGACTTCTGCAACAATACTGTATATCGATTTTGTACGGATCTAAGTTTTTAATGCCATTGTAGAATTTCGTTAGTTATTGTTAGGGGAGCTTCTACACCAGTTGGAGATGACAGTATTTAATACATGGTGAATAAACAGGACAGCAAGAACTGAATTCAACTGGATGATGTGACTAGGTGAACACTGAACTGTGTTACCACGCCCTGTGATCTCTATAGGTTCTTTTGTTCTGAACATCTATATCGACCCTGTATCTTCGAGTTTTGATAGTCGGAGATAGCTATCTACGCTTTGGAAACGATAAAAATAATGTTCAAGCGAGCACTTTTTGCCTTTATTGCGATTTATTAACATTTGAAAATGGCTACTTTTTGTCACAGAAGTAAGTTTGTATTTAAAATACCAAATAGAAAAACGTCATTTTTTATTTGACATTAAACGCAGAGTAAAATTTGACAGTTAAGACAGCACAATCTAGTGGTTAAGATTTGAAAATTCAAGATAGTTACAGGGCATGTCAAGCTAAGATCGCCAGAACATCAACACCGACAAAAAGTTTATTTTACGGTAGAATGTTTTGTCATCTTAATCATGAAGGTATACTTGCGAACCAGATTTTGTTTAGAATAGATTTTTTTTAAAAATTGATGTGTCAGATCATTTGACATTTGAGATGACAATGTGCGCACGTGCTGTAAGGTGCAATGGCAACACATATATTATATTTCTGCTGTAAAAAATAAATATTATCATTTTTTTTTTCATCGATAGCCAATTTTCCCGAAATCATGTATTGCCATGTCGGTAGAGCCGGCTTTGAATACTTTGGTAGATAGATAGTAGAAAAGTTAAGTTTGCCGTCTCGATATGTACCGTGTGATAGTGTTTGTTATCGCCCCCCAGGAATCAAACATGGTTGGCAAACACGTCAACCACGTGGATCTATCTCCCATCGATTAGTTTTTGCCTGCGTGGAAAACACTACCAGTATATCTGTATTTTTCATTTACCCAGTCATGGAGAGATTGTCTTAAAACTTTTCAAGGCTTCTTTTTTGTTTAAGAAAATAAAATAAAAATTGTCAAAATTGATGTACCGTGTTATTGCAGGGGATTTCTCGTATAATATGTTGAATTGTAATATTTTATGTATAATAACCATTTGAAAATTGTTGACTGTAAAATAGACTTAAGAAATTTTGTAGAATTTCTACTGTTTCATATCCTTGTTCTAATGTAAACATTTAAAATCAATGTCTCTTCTATAATTTGAATTTATAAATCGACTCTGTTCAGAACAACGGCTTAAAACCATAATTGCGTTGATCTTTTCATATTCTAGCAAGTAGTATTTAAACTGCAAGCATCTATTGGTGCAATCCTTTTGCTAGAATGTGTTTAAGACCCACATAATTGGTTAAAAACGGTCAAGAAATAATTCTCGCCATTTATTTTTTTAAAATTTTGACACTCCTGAAATATTAAAAGTAAGTTTGTTAGTGCCAACTTTGTTCTGTTTATTTCCAGTGGCAGGAGCCTAAAATCTTAACACTTCGTTCTTCCAATAAGGTCACGTTACATGATAGGAATACTTTGAGAATCCTACATGACCTACCTCGGATTTCAAGCCGCGACATGCAGTCCAGGGCGCACCCTGGACGAGTTAGAACAAGTAACATTTGCTTTACGGCGGTGTTAAAAGCATTGGGCAGTATTCTAGTGGGTTCGAACCAGAAAATTTGCTATATGGGGCTCGATTATCGAAGGGTTCATTGGGCATTAAAAGGGCAAGTTTGAACTGGAGACAATTGTTGTACCGAGTTTATTTTTCAGACAGTTCATAGGGAACTGGACAGGTTCAAACAAGTAACAGTTGCTTTACAACGATGGATTTTAAAAGGTACATTAAGTACTGCGAACTGGTTTGAACAAGAAACAGCTGCTTTATGGTGCTCGACTATCCATTCACCATAACACTAGTCCCTTACAAAACCCTAATTAAGGACCGTATTTTTAAAACTCAACAGTCATTTGAAACGTGATTTTTCAAGAAAGGGGTTTTTGTGATTCACATAAAATCAGTTGAAATAATTAGACCTTACAACTAAGCCTGAAGGTAATTTAATTTATAATTTATGTATTTCATTTATAAATACACAATAAAATATTGTGTTTTAAATACACAATAAAATATTGTGTTTTAAATAAACAATAAGACTTTGATATTTTTAATCCGGTTTTTAGCATGTTTTGGTGGGTTTTTTTCAAGTAATCGATGCGTCTCAATACTGGCATTAAATTTAAAAAAAAACCCAGATCGTCATGTGAGGTGAGTATCGTATTTTGAAAATACAATCCTCATTTTTTTTATTTGTTAACATATATATCGTATTATCAGCGCTATGATTTTTTAAAGTTTTGTATTTCTGAAATTACTCCACATGTGACATCTGAGGTTCTCTTCCGCTTATTCTCGGTCATTTCTGCCAATTGTTCCATTGACGGTCACTAAACTGGATATCTTTCATAGCTGTCTTATCATCGGTTGATTCATATGAACTAGTGACGTCGTTCAAAGTAGTTTGTTTTTATTCAAATATTGAAGAAACCTTGCCGTACAATTTAATGCTCTAATTTTTACCCTGCGCATGAAAACATTTTTGTATCCAATTTTCCGTAGGGCTGAAGTTCCTCATTGTCCTAATATGAACATTAGATACAATCTTGTGCAAAGACCCTGATTGTCCTAACAACCTCTTCAGACCTTAGAGCAGGTGAACCGGGCTCTAGAGCGCAGTCAGCGCGTGGTCCTCTTGAATTAGTCTACTATTTAGTTTGTGAGTTTTCACCTCCCTTCGATGGGACAACAATAACACACAGACAAGAGTTCAGTTTAGACTGTGTTATTAGTGTGAGTGAGTGTTACTCGTTGCCTTCTCCGGTGGATTTTTCTGTTGGGGTTACCTACATTGCCCAGGGTTCGCGACGTGGAGGCAGACAAGTTGGACTAGCCAGTAGTGTAGCGGGTGGAATGCAACTGGGCGTTCGCAGCATTTAAAAGAATCACACCCTCCAGCAAGATGTGACTCATGCGACCCTACTGACAGTTTGCACCCCCCTTAAACAGCCGGTACTTGACAACATTCTTAAATGTCTTTGTTGATAAGGCCTGAATTTCAAAAGGTAATTTATTTTAAAATAGTACGCAATTTGAGGCAAACAAATTACTTATTTTTTGCAGTCTAGTAGTGGGCACAGCTAGCTTATCTTTATTTCTCGTGTTGAACCTATAGAAATCTCTTTTACTTTTAAAATCATTAATATTTTTGTCTGTAGATCAAGTTTTCATAAATATATTGGCATGTGACTCAATATATTGATTTCTTTGAACTCTTTAAGTGATTTTCTGGGATTCATATTATAAATTGCTCAAACAGCTCTCTTCTGCAGCACAAAAACAGAACCAATGTCTGCAGCATTTCCCCACAGCAGTATACCATGAGACAATGCTGTGGAAGTAACTGAGATAGACCAACCTAGCTGTTTTCACATCAGTAAGATGTCGAATCTTTTTAACAGCGTAGGCTGCAGAACTAAGTCTGTTCGAACAAAAATGCTGATTTTGAAGTTACTAGTTGTACTAATTACCCTGGCCTCATGGTGTAATGGTCAGCGCATTTGCCTACCATGCAAGAGGTCTCGGGTTCAATTCCGACATGGATGCCATGAAATATTAATTTGAAAAGGTGTTTTTACACTAGAATATTTCATAGTCCCCTGACTGGCTCCTGAAATGTAAGATTGGTCATCTTACCTTCATGTAACAAAAATGATCAAAATACGCTGCGATTTGTGTACCAATGCAGTGCCCGGTGCACCATTAGGTGCGGAAAGGGAATGCTGAGTAATTACTCCACAATATTATGCATATATTGTTTTGCTTACTCGCAAAACTGCAAGTTTATTTTTATTTAATCTATCTATGTTACTAAATTGTATCGAAATACCACATATCGCATTGATCAGCAAATAATATTTAATACAAATTCACAAATATTTTTTGATTGTGTACACAATTGCACATTCAGTATTCTTCAAAAGTGCATTTGTTTTTAAAAAGGTGGATTCCAAATTGTTTGTATTATTCTAAAGACAATTATTATAATAATCTAAGCAGTGTATTGAATAAAATTGTTCATTTTTTTATGAATAAAACATATGATTATTATTTTGTGTTTTTACTTGATTCTGGTTTTGCATTTTCATCATATTGGTTTGGACAGCAAAAAGATTTGCATACAAATGTTGATGGATGACTGAGAAAGACATGGCATGGCAAATCCAACAAATACTTGATGGACATGTCTAAAGTAAAGCAAATAAAATAACAGTATTTATGCATGAGAAGATATTTATTTTATTAGTGTACCAGGCACAACTTCTCAAAGCCCTCCACTCAAGTAGCGAATGCCGAATCAGAATCAACGAGTTATCACATGTTGATTTGAGGTCACCACCGGAGTTTGTCAGGGTTGCGTCCTAGGACCGTTCCTTTTTATAATTCTCATGAACTTCATCCTAAGGAAGTCAATTCCACTAGATTGAAGAATATCCATCTTCGCCTTACGAAAACCGCGACCTAGAGTATGCTGATGATGCGGTTATAATTGACGATTCAGTCACAGGTCTTCAGGCCACTGTAGATAGCCCAAATAGGTACTCCGCATGCATGGGTTTAAAAATCAATATTGCAAAAACCCATGTACTGTGTACACTTCATGTCTCAATGCCCAAAATCCCCTGACTGTCAAACCAAGTCATCGAAAGGGTCAAGAGTTTCAAATACCTGGGAGTATATGTTACAGAAAATGGAAGCTTTCAAAAAGAACTGGGAGTGCGGCTAGGGATAGCAGGCCCCTCATTCAGCAGTATGAAGGCTGTTTGGAGATCGGATATTTACTCAGTGAAAACCAAATGCCGCCTATATAACGCCTGCATAACACCTTTTCTGCTCTATGGATGCGAATCGTGGCACTTCTCTAGGGCCTCAAACAGCAAAATACTGAGCTTCGAGAATAGGTGTTTCAAAAGAATCTTGGGTGTGCCACGCTTGCCTACTTTACAAGGCATCAGGTTCTCGACGTCTTGGACCTCCACTGCTGATTGTTCGTCGGCAGTTCATGTCAGAACCACGGGATGAGAACCTGACTAGGGAGGATGCACAGGAACTGGCAGCCGACAGAGGTGCGTGGAGGATCTTTGTGGACACAATATGCTCTAACTAGGGAGCGGACATGAAATGATTATGATGTACCTGGCACAAATGCCTTTTATGAACATAAACAAAATATACACCTACATCAAACATAACAATGTTTTATTACAAAACAACAAAGATCGTATTACACAGTTTTGGAAATAAATATTGAATAAATAAATTAATATGATAAATAATTAATTAATAAATTGTAATGCTGGAGCAGCTGGCAACACCAACCCATTGTCTTCACGAGCCCCGGGCTCTAGTGCAGGGGTTTCGTACTCAAACGTGAAATAAAATACATTGAAATATTATTAAACAAACGAGTTTTGATGGTGTACTTATATTAAGAATACCAGTAGCTCAATCATAAATTACTATCGACGTGATAGCAATTTCTCGCCATGGTTGTTTATCGTATTCGCGATCACAATGGAACATCTGTGAACACCTAATCTTAAATGTCAAAATATTTACGTTTCGCGACGCAAAATCCCGCTGCGCAATCACCTATTTGAATGTCACCGGTGTAAATATGAAAAATATTCCAAAACTGCAATTTTTATTTAAATATATATTATTCATCGTGCTATTTATTGCATTTAGCTGGCTGTTGGCAAGCCAAATGTCAAGAAAAGCAGTCGCCATAGTAATTGTAATTTCATTTTCACCTTTTTGTATCAGATATTTTTTTTTTCTTAGTCTTTATTTAACAAAATACACACATTATTACAATATTAATACACTACAAAGGAAACGAAGTATTAAAACATAATATGTCCCGATTAACTATTCATTAATAGTTTGTATCGGGTCACTCATTACTATTTTGCAAATGCAATATATTGTATTATTTTTTATAGTAAACGCCGATTTTTCGCCAATGAACTGTATTTATTTACGAGGAAAACAAAAAATAAACCGACACGAGGGTTGACTTAAAGATTACACTTGCGTTGACTCGATAACTTAAGCGTGTTCATTATTGTTCATTGTGATAGCTCAAATGCTTAGCATGTTTTTAAGCACGTCGATAGTTATTTGTGATTGAGCCCCGATTACAATAGGAAGTAAACAGGGTTATCTTCGACCGTCTGTAAAAAAAAAACAATATTTGTGTACGAAAATAAGTATATTTGCATGAACATTTAAAATATCTTTGTCGGTAACCTATAATTGAACATGTTTAGAAGAAAAAATTGTATGCATATTCTGCTTTTCATAGAGGAAACTTAATTTTACTTTGTAGATCAAATTGAAGGTAAATGTTAACTTCCCATTGTAATCGGGGCCCAGGGTACGTATTCTGATGGGAAGTCAAAATTTATCTACAAAGTAAAGTGATGTTCTGTATGAAAAATAAAATATGTTTACAATATTCTTCAAAGAATTCAGAGTACTGAATATTATTCAACAGTATATATTGAGAACGGTAGTGGTTACACACATAAAGAGAGACATTTACCCAAGCGTCAACCACAACCATAATACAAGATACTCTAATAGGGATCTGATACTAAGTGAAGGGGTCAACACTGTTCTGGCATCGAGACAACACTATAACGTAGGCAAAAAGGTCCATAACCTTTTGCCAGAATCGTGGAAAGACGGGAGTGTTGTCAAGTTACGGAAGGTGTTGACCTCGCTCTTTCATGACATTGGTCGTAGGGAGTCAGAAAAGTTGATGCATGCCACGGATTGGAGAACCTTACTGGATGTCAAAAATAAAATATAAAAAATAAAGAATAATTTAAAAAATATATATTTATAGATGACAACCATGAAGTTTCGCATAAATAAATTGTCTATGTTTTTATGAATGTATGTATGTGTATGCGCATGGGTGTATGTACGTGTGTGTGTATGTACATGTGTATATTTATACATACATGTGTGTATATATATATGTCTGTATGTATATGAATCAAAATGTGTATCCGAATAAGTTTTTATTTTGTTTGTCTGTGCTCTATATTAATTTGTTAAGTATTATAATATATTAAAATGTAATTGCCTAGCTTGGAACGGGGTATGTACCCTTGTTAGCTGGGCAAAGTGAATATGGAATTGTATTTTGATAAAGAGTGTGAATAAATAAATAAAATAAAAATATTTCTTTCTAAACATGTTCAATTGATTACCGACGAAGATACTTTGAATTTTCATACAAATATACACACTTTCGAACATAAATATTGGTTGCGAATTATGTGGGTATGCATTTGTCAATTATTGTTACACTTCAATATCCTTTACCCACAACAACTGTTCACTTCCCACCTCCAGAATCCCTTGATAACCCGCCACAGCAAGACCTCGTGTTGTATATTTTTTCGCCAAACGTGTGCCCCATCACCATTTGTTTCCACCAACCACCAGTGTTCATCTCCAGATCGGGGGCCTATCCTAGCGTTGGTGCCGCTCGCAATTGACCAGTCAGACCGCAATTCCATCAAGAACGAACCAGGTTAGTGGCTTCCATTCCTGATCCACTTCATTTGTTGGAGTTGTGACTGATTGACATTGCATACCGCATATCAAAGATATTCACCAATATATTAAAATTTAAAAAATACAGTCCACTATATCGTAGAAGCCCTGGGGCTTCGCCCCCGCTATTTCTCGCCCCGCACCCGCGTGGGAATTCGTTTTCCCGCCAAATATCGATATTATTTTATATCATCTCAGTATATACCGATGAAGATAGACGTTCATAATCGCGGCACTGCACACATAATTTACTTCGCTTTGCTTTCTTGAATAGTGAAATAAATCGTTTACAACTTTAACGAGGAAGTTCAGCCCTACGAGAAATTGGATATAAAAATTGATTTCTTATGCGCGGTAAAAATTATAGCATTAAATTATACGGCAAAGTTTCTTGAAAATGAACGAAAAAAATATTTTGATAAAGGAATTACTTTGAGCGACGTCACTGGTTCATATTATTCAACAGCAGATCATCACTGTTAACAATAAAAACCTCGAAATGGTAGATGAATATTTATATCTTAGACATAAGATAAAACTGGGGAAAGAAAATCAAACGGCGGAACTGCCAAGACGAATAGAAATGAGTTGGGCAGCTTTTGGAAAACTTAGGCACATACTTGAAAATAAAGAGATTACGATTTGTCTGAAAAGGAAAACTTACGAATCACATATGCATTACAGACCAAGACCCTCTCACAAAAAAATGTAGAAAAGCTCAAATGCACACAGCGATCCATGGAAAGATCCATGCTTGGTATAAGCCCAAGAGACAAAATAAGAAATGAAGAAATTAGGAACAGAACCAGAATAACGGATATTATGAATCGCGGAGCAGGACTGAAGTGGCAATGAGCAGCACACGTTGCGAGACAAGACCCCACAAGATGGACCCCTAAAATTTTAAGATGGAGACCTTGGGAGAATAAGCGAGGCGTCGGAAGACCTCAAAATAGATGGTCCGACGACATAACTGCCGTAGGGGGTAAAAATTGGCTGCAAGTAGCAACCGACCGAGAAAAATGGAAGAGGCCTATATCCAGCAGTGGAGGACAGTAGGCTGAAGAAGAAACAGCAGCTTGTAGGGTAGCACAATTTTCCGAGACATTGTCACTGAGATAGACGGGCAGGCTTTCTCCGCGGGACAATGATAACCCCCTTGATTGATTAATTGAACGCGCGCGGACAGGGCCTTAGGACAATAGCAAGTTGCTCGATGCGTTCGTGTCGCCCCACGCATTTTTATTATTCCGTTCGTCTTTTAACAATTCCAATACGTCTTGGTGTAAAATAATTAACACTTTTTGTGAAATCGATCGTAATAAAAGCCGTCGTGTATTCATCAGCGCTCACTTGTGAACTGCGGGCTAAATTTTGTATTGTCCCATCGACCTTTCCTGCGCGGTCAAGGCTACTGACGGAAATGCGACGAGACAGTATTGTCGTGTTGTATTGTCCTCGTGTAAACGGTGCTTTAGGGAGTTTGCAGTCACGAGTAATGCAAATATGAAATAAAATGAAGGTCCTGAGGAGGGATAGCGTCAGCTTTCTTAAGATCTGGCGCTACCCGCCCCCCAGAATGCCAGCAAGGCCTCGAGACCCACAGGTTGAAAAACACTGCGCTAGACTGTTAATGTTAAGGCGTCGGAATGCGAATGGCGAAATTCTCATCCTAGAAGATGACTTGACAGTTTTGAAACACGCCCATTATCGAATGTGAAGGCTGCTCTATGACACGGAACTTAAAGTAACATTGTTACTCGTTTTCCACTTCAAACTAAATCTTTAATATATATATTTAATTTATTGCAACAGAGCGACTTAAACAATGACAGGTCATAAGCCCTGTAAATGCCTAGACTTCCATGCTCCCTTCTCAATAATGTTTTTCCTCTCTGTTGCAATAAATTTAAATATGAATAACTCCCTAGGGAGGAAATCCAGCCAGTCTGCAAGCATTTGGACATACTCAAAACTTTCCCTCCTGGCCGATTTGCTCTAAAAATGAGTAATGCTAAAAACGGCCGTGTCGAGCGCATGTGTTGCGAGTCATATGTCAAAAGTATCATCTCGAAGAAAAATAATCCTTTAGAAATAATGTTTGAAATACTGTTTTCCAAATCGGGAATCTTCAAAGAATTTGTGTAATCTGCAAGTTTACTCTAGAAGAAAAATCTCGCCACTGGGTTTAAGGTGTTCAAAATAGAGTACACTTATTTGTACGAAGAAATAAGTTGGAATAATCGGTAAGTTCCTTGGCTCATCACTGGCGCTGGGCGCGCTTTATCATATTTTTATTTATATTTGCAGAAAAATACAAACATTGGTAATGATTTTAATTAATATTAATAAGAAATAGTAATTACTTGTTTATTTTTCTGTACATCAAGTTACCGCAAAACATTATTATGGATAGTCAAATATAATGGTAAGCTGGAAGTGAAATATTTGGGATATTTGACTGTTCATTGTCCTGGATGAACATTTTAAGTTTTCCAAAACTAAGGTTTAGTTTAACAGTCTAATAACAAATAAAAAAGAAAAAAAACCACTGAGCTTCCTCATTCAAATACAGTTTTTTCTAATTTTTCCAAAATATCCTCCCTTTTCACAATCTGTTTGTTACGTTTTCAATTTGAGGCTTAAAGGTTTGTCTATTATCGGTAGTTATTTGTGATGGTCCCGTTCATCTATCTATGATACAATAGCTGAAGGCTGTATCTAGCCATACCTAAAAGCCTTCTGGTCTCAAATAATGAAATGCAACCTTCATAATTGTATGTTCTCATACATGCTGTACCTCGTCGTGTGTTCCTATGTAGGTTCTGTACTTTGCCTCCGTAGAGCGTATTGACGGATAATACTATAAGCGAGTTATTGTTTCACGAAAAGTACAGCGTATCTCACACGCTCGCGGAGAATGATATTTTACTGGGAGAAATCGCCAACATTTTAGTTCAAGAAATTTATTTATTTATAATATATACGGTCTAAGCCAATTTCAACAGTTACACGAAGAAACATAAATGCAAGAAACTGAACAAAAAGAACATAAAACTATTTAGCAAAGACAAACAAGGGCAAAACAATAATAGTATACAATATATTCATAAAAACGAAAGACCTAAGACTTCGAGCTAAACCACGCCAATCCAACTTCATCCCACACTGTTTAGTCGCGAAGAGATCTACGAAAAGCTGGAAGATCTATCCCAAAGAATTCCAAGTCGTGTGATGAATTGACTAATCTACACATTCTGGATATTGGGGCATAAAAACCAAAGTTGCTCTTAGAAGATTTAATAAATAGCAGATTTTGTTTTCTGGTGACACGGTTGGGAACATGAAAAGAAATTGATTGCAACAGAGATGGGACATCACTTAAAGCACTAAGTATTTTGAAAATGCATATAAGGGCTAATGCTAATACACGGGCTACCCAAAAGAAACCGAACTAATGTGATGGACGGTGTTTTTGTGGTACCGGGTACATTCGCACACATTATATTCCTTCTTGAGAAATCAGGAAGTTCAATGCAACGGGAAATTGAAAATGTTTTCTTAGCCGCTGTAAAAATTAGAGCATGCGCGGCGAAGTTTCTCTAAAATGTTGAAAAAAAGGATCAAAAATGGTTATAAAATGGACTACAGTAGAACTCCAATTATCCGAATCAATTGGGACCGGACCTCATTTGGATAGTCGAAAATCCAAATAATTTGTTTTTTTCCGAAAAAAGGGTCTATTTTAATAAATTACTGTATGTATGTTGAAAATTAAAATGAACGAAGCTTCTAATTGATTAAATGAAAAGGCAACACTTTTACATGTTAAGCGTAGTTACAAGTGCCGTACATTAGTACAGTACGCACGTACCGTACTGTGAATAAAAGTCATTGTTGCTGAACATCTCGGTAAAAATAAGCTTTGTGACTGTCATCATCCGTTTTCGGGCAGCCAAGTCGTTATTTTGTGAATCGCAAATTTCTCTGAAATTCTGAAAGAAAATTGGATAATCAGCGATTCGGATAGTCGGAGTTCGGATAATTGGAGTTCTACTTTAGTTTAAAATGTCAAAGATTCACGAGATACGTTTTAATAATAACCAACCAATCATAGCGTTGTGGTAGATTTCCGGTTTCCGGGTAGCCATGTTTCTCGACGTTTAGCGTTTTTCGACGTGTAAAGGGTTCTACTTTTAAATGTTTGGAAAACTCACCAACTTGAATTTTATACAGGCGTGTATAATATGGTAAAAATAAAAAAACAAAAGAATTATCTTATTGGTCCAAATAATCGATTATACGCAGCTTACCGTTATATTTGACTTTCGATAATAATATTTTAAAGAAACTATGTTTATGGGAAAAAAAAAATTGTTATCAAAAGTCGCCACCACTTTTTATATCTTTCTACCAAAAAAATATCTCTAATTTGCGCCCAGCGGCCAGCCCGTTCTCAGTGAACGATGAAACTAGCTGATTACCCCAGCTTATTCCTCCATACAACAAAAGTACACTTTATTTTTAATCTGGGATCATTCTTTAAAAAAAATATTTAAAAAAAAAAACGTTCCTCAGTTTTTAGTATACAGTCTAAAAAAGAATTTGACCCGCAAAAATGTGTTTGCGTGAAAAAAATACAATGGGCCGGATATCCGGCTTAGGGATTCGCCGAATCGCCAATGTGCCAGTATCCGGCCAAACCACTATCCGTTTCATCACCAGTTTGAATTTAATTTCCTTCTTTGCAGTCTCAATCCTGGGGATTGGTTTGCAGCAAAGTCCTGCATCTCGTCCTCTTATTGGTCTCTATTTTCTCCAGCCCTCTTCAGCTCGACATATAAGGCGCATTTTAAATCTTCGCACACTTGCTCCAAATATTCTCGTCGGGGGCGCCCTCTTTAATTTGTCCCCTCAGAATTCCTTCTATGATGTCGTGCAGGAGACCCTCATGGCGTATAATGTGGCCGATCCATCGGGCTCGTCTCTCTGAGATGGTTTTGATTAGGTGCCTACCTTCTTCGATTCTGTCGAGAACCTCGTCATTAGTGATGTGGTCTCTCCAGCAAATTCCTAATATTTTTCTGTAGCACCATATCTCGAAGGCCTCTAGTCTTTTTTTTATATCTTTCTGTAAGACATGTCTCACAACCGTACATCAATATGCTCCATACACATGTCTTAGAAAGTTGCTTGCGGAGTTTTAGATTGATATTATTCGACTCTCTCTTAGAATTTTTGTTAAACGCAAGCCTTGCTTGGTGAAATTTTAAATTTTGTTTATTAAAAGAAAACAACAGCCATTACAACAAAAAAAATATTTACAAATAAACCAAAATTATAGGCCAATTATAGTTTTCTATACAATGTCAAAAAAAGAAGAAAAAAGGCGTATCTTTAAATTGCCACTCCGCATCATTCCACACGTAAAAAATAAATAAAATATTACAACAATAATGGACAAGTAAAAAAATTAAAGATTTTTTTTTGTTTACTCGGATTTAAAAATCCTTTCGCCGGCGGATTTATACAAAGTAAAATGGAGCTATCAGTCTTCCCTTCTTTCTTCTTTCAAACAAGAGAAAATAATTACAATATTAAAGTGTACATAAAAATAAAATATTATGTAGGTACAGTTAGATTAAAGTATAATTCTTATTATTAATTAAGGTTCTAGCATTTTCTTTAAATTAGTTTAAAGTGAGAAAATGTACACCGATTTCAGCAAAAAAACGTGTTATAATTATTTTAAATTCTAGTAAAAGATGCATTTTTATTATTATTCCTGCTTGAAATACCAACATGAAATAATTGTTGCAGCCGAGTTGTACGTTGAGGGATACGAATTTTAATTTTCTTAAGCAGTTGAGGGCAATCTAAGTTGTTATTGCATATTTTGTAAAAGAAGACGGTATCATTGATGATTCTTCTAGATTGTAAAGTATCGATTTTGTAATGTACTGCAGCTTCTTCATAGTTATTGAAATGTAAATAATGACGATAGTTTAGGTGATAATTTTTTTTTGAATTCTTTCAATTCTTGAAATATATTTGGAATATTGAGAAGACCTTTAATTAATTAATTTGTAAATTATTTACTTCTCTGTTGAAGATAGAAGAGTGAAGTGAATTATGCGTGTAGGTGTTCTTAATTATGTGTGTTAGGTTCGCCACTAAAAAATGTTTGCCAAATATTAAAAATATATTTTATTTTACGTTTGAGTGCGAGACCCCTGCTTTAGAGCCCCGGGCTTGTGGAAACAATGGGTAAGTGTTACCAACTGCTCCAGCATCACAATGCATCATACTGGTTCTAACTAACTACATAGTTCCGCATCACTGGAACTCCCAAGTCAAGTAACCAGCTAACAATTCTATTATTTATTGTTTACTTACCACAGAACATGCTATAAAAACTGTATTGATTTCAAAACGGAAAAGCTTTATTATTTATTTATTCATTTAAAATTAATTAACGGTTTACATATTTACGAACTTATTATAAGTCTTTTTAGGCTGTACCCGTGTTAAACCATCTAATAAATTAAAAGAGATAATTACATGCATGGTTTGGACATGTAGAACGAATGGACAGCGAAAGAACGGCTAAGAATATTTACGATGCGAATGTTAATGGATGCAGAAAACCAGGAAGACGGAGAAAGACATGGCATGATCAAATCTAACAAATACTTGAAGATAGACATGTCAAAAGTAGGAATAAGCGGCGCGCGTGCATGATAAGAATTTATGAATGAAGAGGAAGCGAGATCTGTATGCAAAGATAGAGTGATGTGGCGTTCTATCCTCTCTGCCTACCCTTAGGTTAGTGGTAATTACATGCTATTAAAAAAAATTTTTTTTTTTGGTTTATCACATCTTTTACTATGTTTTTTTAGGGTTTTTCTTTTTACTATGTTTGAAATACATTTTTTACAATGTTTTTTAACTGGTTTTTAATATGTTTCATATAATTTTTAAAAAAAAATATTATTTTAATATAATGTATATTTATATATTTTTCTAATTTTTAATTTTTTTATTACAGGACTCATTGGGCTAATTTATATGGCTTGTCGGTAAAAATCCTTTATATTAAAACATATGATCACACTACATAATTGTAAAATAATTACTACTTACTTAAATATAAGGAGCGAAAAAAAGTATATTCTTATGTAATAAAGAAAATAATAAATTTAAAAACTTTAAATACATTAAAAATATATACATTTATTATTATGTAAAATATAACTAAATGTGAAATAAGTGTGAACGGAGATATTCTGAATCAGGTAGAAGAATTTGTGTATCTGGGAAGTACGTTTACTAGGGATGGAAAGACTTAGAAAGATATTGAAAGGAGGGTGAGTGCCGGGAACAGGGTGAACGGTGCACTGAAATCTACCTTGGCAAACAAACGTTTGTCGCAGGAGGCAAAACTAGCAGTTCAAAATCGAGTTCTTGTGCCAACCCTAATGTATGGGAGCGAAGTATGGAATTGGAAAAATGATGATGAAAGTAGGTTGAATGCTGTCGAAATACGACCCCTCAGGCGAATGTGTGGTAAAACGATGTATGATAGGTGCACTAATATCGAGATCCGTGAAGTGTGTAAGGCTGAGACATGCATTATCGACAGAATCAAGAAAGGGGTGCTGCGTTGGTTTGGACATGTAGAGCGAATGGACAGCGAAAGAATGGCTAAAAGGGTCTACGATGCGAATGTTGATGGATGCAGAAAACGAGAAAGACCGAGAACGACATGGCACGATCAAGTCCATCAAATACTTGAAGATGGACTTGTCAAAAGTACGAATAATCGGCGTGCGTGCATGAGAAGATGTATGAATGTAGAGGAAGCGAGGTATGTACGCCAAGATAGAGTGAAATGGCGTTCTATCCTCTCTGCCTACCCCTACGGAGAAACGGCGTGATGGTTTGTTTGTTTGTCAATTTCTCCGGGAGTTGAACCCGGATCTTTGGTACATAAAGCAAGCGTCTTAGTCATTACACCGCAAAATATTCACTTCTACCTTGTGTCATTAACATTATTTAGTAGTTACGATATGTTTTTTGGAGCGAGTTTGTTCATATTTTATTTCTGAAATGGTTCTTGAAAATGATTGATATGAGAAGTAAAATAATGGCCAAACTTTAATGTCTGAGAACTGTATTGCGTTTTAATTACGTTTTATAAGGAAGTAGGTTTAAATGCTTAATTTAATTCATAATTATGTTATAAATGTCTTCAGTGCACGAATTATTTTGCCATGAATAACGAGGTGCTTAGAATATTTCAGCATCAGATTTGCGGTCAAATATTTCAATTAATGTAAGTAAATATTTTTCCTGTACTAGCGGACCCGACAGACGTTGTCCTGCCCAAAGGTTGACAAAAGACTTTTCATTGATAAGTAAATTTCAAAACTTCAAATATTTAATTTAAGTAGGTACCTAGGTACTTGTTTATGGTTGAATTCCAAAACATAAAATAAATATTTTTAAAAATGTGGCATTCTTTTCGCAAACGTCAAACTCCGGTCTTCCCACCAACAAAGGGGTGTACTTAAGTAGGAATACGATATTTAAAAATTTAGGAATTTAATATTATTTTAGTGTTTTCAAAAATCCAGTCAAAAGAAATAAATGGGTAGAAATTATAAGGAATTTAAGGAAAGAATCTGATTGAGATCCACAAAAAATTAATGCTGTTTGTATTAAAAAACAAACTTTTTTTATACACAAAAAAAACAACATCTTTCCATTTTTTTGTAAATGCATTCTCCTCGAATGTAACCCTGGTAGATCGTTGAATAAAACATTTATGCTCCTAACTTCTTTTTTCCATATAAGATTGAAGGTTTTAATATCTACGAACATGCACAGCGCAAAGATCTATATTTCTCCGAAAACCGCACGTAAATCGGTTAAGCTGTTTAGAAGGAGTTCGGTGACATCACACGTACAGAGGAATTATATATATTAAGATAACCGCTTACCATGGATTTGGTAAAAAAAAACAACGTGTTATCATGAAAATGCGAAAGGAATTTGAAAAAAAATATTCACTAAAACATCGCCAAGAGCCGAAGAAAACTTGTGAAAAATAACATTTATGCTAACACATCAACGGCCTTCGTGCTTTAGTGGTTAAGACGCTTGAATCCTGCACGGAAAGTTCTGGGTTCGATTCTAGATGAGAACGCAAAAAAATTAATGTGATAGTTCTTTGCATATAATTCACCGCTGTAATTGGTACAAAAAAATTCAGGAATAAAAATAAACCGGATTAAGTTAATTGTCCCCTCGCGGAGTAGTGGTCAACGCGTTTGCCTATCATGCAAGAGATGCCGGGTTCGATTCCCGACATGGTTGACATGAAATATTTATTTTAATATGTGTTTTTATACTAGAATATTTAAAGATAAATGTTCTTATCACTAGGAATTGCCACTGCCACTATGAGTGCATCGTCTGCGTAGAGTGTGATGTTAACGACCTTATTTCCCTTAGTACTAGATTTATCACTTCCTCCATTCTTTGAAGCGTTTTAAGTAAAGTTCTTTGTTTTAATATTATTGCGATATATTTAGTCATAAACGTGTTAAATTATCTTTGTTTCTTTTTTGTTCATAATATGCGCTTTTTTAAAAAAACCTTAATAATATTTAAGTCCCGAATAGAGTTGCAGAACCTCCTGGGAATGTATTTCATGTGTATTATACTTTGTATAATATGATTTATAAATAAAAAATAAAACACATTATTTCTATAAAAATAAACTATTTTGAACGAAGCCACTAGTTCTTCGAAATCAACCAATGAGTGTTGTAATATTTTTATTGATTTATTTATACATTTTATGAAATATACAATTTAACGTTCACTTTGCCCAGCTAACAAGGGTACACACCCCGTTCCAAGCTAGGCAATTACATTTGAATACATGAAAATATTTTTGTCATGATTAATTTGTCTGTCTTTATATAAATATAGGTTAAGTATTCAAAAGGTTATAAATTAATTTGTGTAAAATTTCTAAATATTTTTCTTTATTTACTTTTTTTTTCTCATGTATCTCTATAATAATGTATGAACTTATATGTATGTATATGTATGCGTGTATGTTTTCATATGTAATTTTTTTAATTTTTTTTGTATTATTGTATCTTTTAGCTTTTCTTATGTTATCTTTAATTTTAACTAAATTTACATATTCATGTTTCACTGCTGCACTTAAATGTAATTTCTAAAATATGTAAAAGCCCATAGGGCGTGTAAATAAATAAATAAATAAATAATAGTTTCCAATTTAATATAAAGCACAGACTAATATAATATAAACTTACTCGTATACACATTTCGATACATATACACATATATACACATATACATACACACACATGTAGGTACATACACCCATGCGTATACACATACATACATTCATAAAACATAGACAATTTATTTATAATGCGAAACTGATTGATTGCCATTTGTTTATGTATTTTTTAAAAATATTATTTATTTTCATATTTTCTTTTCGACATCCAGTAAGCATCTCCAATCCGCGGCATGCATCGACCTTTCTGACTCCCTACGACCAATGTCATGAAAGAGCGAGGTCAACACCTTCCGCAACTTGACAACATTTCTTGACAACGATTCTGGCGAAAAGTTATAGACCTTCTTGCCAACGCGAGAGTGTTGTCTCGGTGCCAGAACAGTGTTGACCCCTTCACTTAGTATCGGGTCTCTATTGGAGTATCTTGTATTATGGTGTATATGTATATACATATACGGCCAATCAGGAAAACTCACCGTAGAGAACTTGAGACGTCGCATGCGGAGTAATTTCAAAATCATAAAACTTTTTAAAAAGATTTTGGCTTAGTTCGTTTCCCCCTCCTAACCCAAATCTGTAAAGTGTAGGGCTATTATGTAGAAGGCGAGCTCTTTAACATCCTCTGGGGTGGTATTCCAAACGCTCTCGCTACCGTATTATCTCGTGCATTTACATACAAAATACACGAGGAAAATTGTTTTCTTGTGCCACGAGAGCGGTTCAGAATAGCATCCCAGGTTTAACCAGAAGTCCCCTGAGGACGAGGCTCCTTTTATGATGTAAAGAGTCAAAAAAAATAAAAAAAATTAAGGTACATAAATTTTTAACTTAGAATCAGTCATAAATGTTTAAATTACGATTTTTTACTAAAAACATTAAATTTGTTAAAACTAAACGATAGAAGAAAAATTATAGACCTTTTAAATTTATTCAAAATTGTAAATTCAATATGGGATTGCCCTGAACTATTATCTCTCATCAACTTCAGGGTGCCTGGAAGAATGACTAGACAGGTGCCACCGTTGTGTAGCAACAATTCACGGACAGTGTATACTTGTAATGCCGTATTAAATAGACTTTATGAACTCGGCAATAGTTATTCTCACGTATCTGATATATTTAGTGTAGGGTATTGTCCCTATAGAACAAACCTTTCAAACTTTTTCTAAGATGGTGAATGGTAATTATATTTATTTATTCATGTATTTCATAATATATAAAATATATATATATATACAGTTTTTTGTTCACTTTGCCTAGCTGTGTGAAACAGTACTTATGATTTTCTTGTTGTTTTACTGTAGAATGTTTTATTATTTAAACTTTCTACTGAATATGCTGCATATTTTTTAGGTTAATTTTTTAATCATAAATCTTGTATAATTTTTTGGTTTAATTTGTTTTTATAAATCTTGGGTATAAGGAAATACATGTTTTTTTAAAAAAAAATGTTATGCCAAATATGTTAATATTATAAATGTTTCTTAAAGGCAGATTTGCCGTTTATGTTAATAAAATAAAATAAATAAATAAAATAAAGCAGCACACTCACATAGAATGCGTATAGGTGTTTCCTCATCTGCACTGCAGAACCTACATCTAGAAGTTTTGGAAAGGTTCATTCTAGCAAGGTGTTTGTTCAATCTGTAGTGCCCTGTAAGGGCTCCAGTGACAACCCTCCGTCCAATCAGGACTCACCGAAGAGAACTTGAGACGCCCCAGGAGAAGTAATTTCAAAATCACAAAACATCAAAAAAAGGCTGATAATACGATACATAAAAATATCTTTTTTTGATTTGGCTTTCGTTGAGTCAATTAAAGAATAAACCGCTAAATGTCCTCATTTCTCTATGCAAACATTTATTTGGACTACCTAAATGTGATTTACCGAGATGAAGTGATTGAAATAATTATCGAACTCGGTTTTATCTCTCATAACAATAGTTTATTTAAACCAGGTGTGTAAACAAGCCGGAATAAATAAAAACTGTGGATAAATACGCAATTTCTTGAATACACATTTTATTGCATATAAATCAATAGATGTTTTGTTTTGAGAGAAAAAATACATGGTCACACTAGGCGAGGACCGGCATTGTCGACAAAATCAAGAGAGGAGTTCTGTGTTTTTGGACATCTGGAGCAAATGGACAGCAAAAGTGCGGCTTTGAATAATTACGATGCAAATTTTGATAGATATAAAAAAAAGGAAGAACGAGAAAGACATATTTAATGTAAATTTTAATTCAATTCATTTATTTAAATATAACATATACATAACAAACATAATTGTCTTCAAAGTGCTCATTGGATTGCCCAATACTGGATAGGACAGACAACGTCAAATACTTAGGAGTTATTATTGATATAAATTTAAAGTGGAAACAGCAGATTGAAAATATTACTAATAAACTTAAGAGACTAACGTATATATTCAAAACAATTCGAAATATCATTAATGTTCAGGAACTTTTAAAGATTTATTTTGCATTGTGCCAATCAATTTTGGAGTACGGTATAATCGGTTGGGGTGGTGCGAGTGACACAGTTTTAAATAGTGTATTTGTTGCACAAAAGTCCATAATTAAAATAATACTCAGAGTCCTGATACAGACATCTACTGAAGAAATATTCCATAAATCACAACTCATGACACCAAAACAATTATATGCTAAAAGACATAACCCCCACAATACATCACATACAAATAATATAATCACTAGATCCTCAACACATAGACAACTTAAACAAATACAAACTAATACCACTTTCGGACAAAGGGATTTTGAGTATTATTCAATTAAAATCTATAACCTACTTCCACTATCTATTAAAATAATAAGTAACGAGAAAATGTTTAAAAAGGCTATAAAAAAATGGATAGTAGAGCTAGGTAGAAGTAAAATGGATTGTCTCATTCGCCCATACCAATATTGAATCAACTGCTCCACAAGTGTATAGCTTATGTTAGGTTTTTGTTATTTTCATTGTGTGTTTTGTATTATAAATAATATAGATGTACATAAATACCTTGTTTTTAAAACTGTCTGAATATTTGTTAATTATCTCTGTTTTTTAAGTTAGTCTTCTTTGTTTATTCTCAAATGTAATTTCAAAAAAGTATATTGTTAAGTGTCCTCGGCACTGGAGGTGAGGTCACATTATTTTTATTATTAATTATAATTTTTAAGCGAAAAATATGAATAAATAAATTCAATATGTATGTATTATAAAAACGAAAAAAATACAGAAAGAGACTCATGTCAAAGTAGTAGGAGAATCCTGCTCCGGAAAACCCCTTCGGATACATGGAACAGATCAATATCCAGAGCGATGTTGTTCAGCAAAGCGGTAGCCCTTCCAACAGGCATTACCATCAGCAGGTTGGTCTTATATTTCGGAATATGAAACAATCTATGCTGACGCTGTCTTAGGCAATTATCGGGAACATACAAACCAATGCATACAAACCAATGCAATCGATAAAAATGTGTAGTCAAATACACATTCCTTCTAGTCTCTAAACTGTTGTCGCCGAGCATACCCTGAAGAAACTCGGTCGGGTAGAGCCAAGGATAATACCCGCACTCTCCCATGTAGAGATATCTCAGAAACTTCCTTTGGACTTTTCTATCATAAGAGAGTACTTCAGTTCATGTGGCCCCCAAATCGTCGAGCCACTCTCGAGTCTACTTCGCACCAAGGAGTTGTAAAGAGTTCTCAGTCCGCGGGTATTTTCAAAAACCCGGGCAGTATTCAATGCATTATCACTGATTGTCTCTATGTGTTCATGTAATGCCAGGGTGCTCACAAATCTAACGCCCAGATCCTTAACATTTGATGTTCGTATCAGATTCTGGTCATTCATTTTGTAGCGAAAAAATAGATTAATGTGCGTAGATAGGGTATATTGAAAGCGTCGTATTATCAGCGTTAAATTTTTTTAAAGTTTTGTGTTTCTGAAATAACTCCGCGTATGACGTCAGAGGTTCTCTTCAGCTTATTCTTGATCAGTTCTGCCATTGGTCTATTTACGGCAAGCAAATCGGAAATCATCCATAACTCTCTAATCTTTGGTTGATTCACATGAACCAGTGACGTCGTTCAAAGTAAATCGTTTTTATTAAAATATATTTTAATTTTTTTGGTACATATTCTTTTATGTAAATTTTTTGCTCTAATTTTTTGCTCGCAAGAAAACATTTATTGTACCCAATTCCCCGTAGGGCGAAGTTCTTCATTTATTGATATTTAAATTGCATAAATTATATATTATACTTTGGTCTATTAAACATTTTGAATTTTTGTTTCCTCATTATTGATGTTCACCAAGATCGAGCCGCGTTTAGAAGCGATTATGCACAGCTTTCCATTATATTTGACTATCCATAATAATGTTTTACGGTAACTTTATTTACAGAAAAACAAACAAATAAATAATAAAGTTTAAAGTTCATTAATTCAATCACTCTTATTAAATGACCCTTTACTTATCTACTCTGTTGTGTCAATCGATATTTCCGGGTGCACTATAAAATTTTAGACAAATTAATAGATTGCTTTTTTTACCTTACATTTGTGTTATAATTATATAAAAAACTAAAAATAAAATAAAATATTAAAACTCATTAAATTTTTTTGATAATGATCCTTAAGATAAAAATAAATTCATTTAATTTACTTTCACATAACTTTGAATTATCTATCCTTACCTCTGTTTTGTATAAATACATTGAACCCCTTAATAAAGATACCAGTCTCGAAGATGTAACGAAAGCGATGAAACCAGTCACTGGATATTCCAAATTTGTGGATTAAAGTATCACTCGTCTTTTATTTATATAATAAATTATAATAATATGTTTTCCTATCGTGCAACATTACGCGACGGCATCACGAATGCGCGCGGCGAAAGTGAGGCATAATGGGGGAATTATTGGACCCAGTCCGCTGTATTCAAATATGATTCTACGCTCCTTCTGGACTATTCTTAATTGGATGGATGCAATATTTTTTTTATTTTTTTATTTTTTATTTATTAATAAAACATATAAGACATGAATATCATGATATTATATTCCCAGGAGTTGTACGAGAAAACTCATTTGGGACGGTACATAGAAAAAATAGTACATATCTTGTAACAATACATAGTATACATTTAAACAATAAAAATTTCAACAAATTTTAACAATCTATGAACTTAATATTAAAAAAGGAAAGAAAACATTTGAACAATCTGTGAACTTAATATTAAAGAAGAAAATAAAAACATTCAAACAATCTGTGAACTTAATATTAAAAAAGAAAAGAAAAAACATTTAAACATTCTGTGAAATTAATATTAAAAAAGAAAATAAAAACATTTAAACATTCTGTGAACTTAATATTAAAAAAAGAAAAGAAAAACATTTAAACCTAAAACACAATATACAGACTATTCACAGAAACTGAGCTAAAAACTATCACTTTCAAAAAGATTCAAGAAATAGGTCTTCATTTCTGGTCTTTGAGATTTACCACTCGACATTTCATTTTTAAGGTCATCAAGCAGTTTATTAAATTGTATACGACCAATGTATTCCAGAGACCTTTTGCCGAACTTCGTGGAACAAAATTTAGAAATGTGAAGATTTTTTGCATGTCGTGTATTATAGTTGTGAATTTCATGATTAAATGTATTAATGTGCTTTGTAATTTGATGGAGTTATTCCGTAAATTAGTAAACGCATACACGAAACTTCGTCGAGTTCGATCTTGAGTGATCACCGGACGTTAGTCAGTCTTTACGAACTTTAGACGATCGACGCTGAGATGAAGAGGTGAGTTTAGGTTTATGGGTTACTTAAC
The DNA here is from genome assembly GCF_059751315.1 of Micrasema longulum. Classification (NCBI taxonomy): domain Eukaryota; kingdom Metazoa; phylum Arthropoda; class Insecta; order Trichoptera; family Brachycentridae; genus Micrasema; species Micrasema longulum. The sequence continues at coordinate 160,378 of NW_028279440.1, read as the reverse complement.
TGGCTTCCACGGAAACTGCGCTCCACTAACTTGCAGTTGTGAGAGTGCAGAAAGTACCATAATATATGTAAGTCATAATTGCACTCATTTCTTGCCGATTTCAGATTAATGCATCAGTGAAGTTGATCCCCACTACAAATAGGATATAAAAATGAATTCTTACGCGCGGTAAAAATTTGGTAGTCTGATGGCGGAAGGGAAAATGTGTATTTTTTCTGTTTTTTAGTTTTCAAAAGTTTTAATCAATATTTCAGTAAATACACATAGAAAAAAAAAAAACACCATAATTTAGAATGATAATTTATTATTGAATAGCAATACTAAAATATTTTAGTTTGGGGATTGAAGTCTTGAAATTGAGTCGTATTTCAGCTCTCCTGAACATTTTTGAAAATTACAGATGGTCCTTCTGCCATCTGACTACCGAATTATTGCACGGCGAAGTTTATTATAAATGTAAAAAAATAAATAAAAATTATTGTACTAAATGTTATTAAATGTTTGTATAAAACCACTTCCCGACTTTTCTACCGGTGTCTACCGGTTTCGAGGCGTGCCCGTCTCTTCGCCAGGACACCAATTAAACCAACACGCAAATGCCACTATACTCAAATTTAAATTTATTTAAACAGAGAGGGAAAACGTTTTTGAGAAGGGAACATGGAAGTCTAGGCATTTACAGGGCTTATGACCTGTCATTGGCTGGTTTAAGTGGCCACTTTACACGCCGTGTAACATTCACCATTCTGCCCATGTTTGAACATCCACATTTCCTCAACTCTCCCATCCGTTGACTTTTGTGAAGTAAAACAGCTGAAACCTTTATCATGCGGGTGAGATTCATCCGGCTGAACCAAATCACCTACTAGGCAACGCCTGAAAACAATTTTCCAATTATTATACTTCTTCTTTTACCAGGTAGTAATTCAACAATTTTTGAGTATGTCCAAATGCTTGCAGACTGGCTGGATTTTCTCCCTAGGGAGTTGTTCATATTTACATTTATTTCAACAGTTCACAAAAGTCAACAGATGGAAGAGTTAGGGAAATGTGGATGTTCAAACATGGGCAGAATGGTGAATTTTACACAGTGTTTAAAGTGGCCACTTAATCCAGCCAATGACAGGTCATAAGCCCTGTAAATGCCTAGACTTCCATATTATCTTCTCAAAAACGTTTTCTCTCTCTGTCGAAATAAATTTAAATATGAACAACTCCCTAGGGAGAAAATCCAGCCAGTCGGCAAGCATTTGGACTTACTCAAAATTGTTGAGCCACTATACTCCTTTACCATAGTTGCATATAAACATGCATTTTAATAAGCACATGCTCACCCCCTGCCTCCATCCCCTCTACCTATTTTCAACTTTTTCTCAAACAACATATGATATTTTAATAATTTAATCAGTGCATGTTTGTCCTAATCAGGGCATGTGATGTGCTTATTAAAATGCATGTCGTGTTGGTTTTATATTTTTGTGCAACAACTATGGTGAAGGTGTATAGTGGGCTTTGCATGTTGGTTTAATTGGTGTCCTGACGAAGAGACGGGTACGTCTAGAAACCGATAGACATAGAAAAGTCGGTAAGTGGATATTTACAAATATTTAATAACATTTAGTAAAATTAACAAATTACAACAGGGATGGAGAATACCTTAAATAAGGGAATATGGAAGTCTAGGCATTTACAGGGCTTATGACCTTTCATTGGCTGGTTTAAGTGGCCATTTTACACACTGTGTAAAATTCACCATTTGCCCATGTTCGAACATTCATATTTCTTCAATTCTTCCATTTGTTGATTTTAGTGAAGTTAAAGAGCAGAAACCTTTATTGTTGTTGTTGTTGTTGTTGAAGAGATTCATCTGACTGAATTATTTCACCTACTAGGCAACGCCTGAAAACAATTTTTCAATATTTAAACTTCTTCTTGGACCCGTTGGTTTCATTACAATATTTGAGTTTGTCTATTTAGTAAAATATTTGACCACAAAGTTAATGCTTTAAATATCAATAATAAAAATAATTTTGATGAAAATGAACTACTTTGAACGACGTTGGTAGTTTTTCCGAATCAACCGGTAATAAGAGAGTTGTGATAGATTTCCGGCTTACGGAAAGCCAATTCCTCAGTCAGCAGAACTCACCGAAAATAACTTGTGACGTCGCACGGAGTAATTTCAAAATTACAAAACATTAAATAATCATAGCGCTGATTATAAATACCATGCATAAAAATATTTTAATAAAAATTATGGCTTAGTTTGAGTCTATTAAAAAATATTTTAAAAACCAAGCAACTTCCTCATTGTAATAATAAACTAAGATAATAATGATCTTCTTCTTCATCTTGCGGTGCCTTGTCAGGTCCCCCCGACGTTGGCGATCTCTACAGCGACATCATCTCGGTAATGCGTTACTCTCATTTTTTTTATTTATTAGGCATATCAACAGTAATACATGTAAAAAAATATAATAAATAAAATATACAGAGAATAAAACCAATGGCAGATATCCACAGAAATACCTTAAATACTCGTACAATACACGCTAGTGTGTTTGTGTTAGTGTAAGTGTGTGAGAGGGTGGGTGAGGGGGTATTATTATGGAATGAGGGTGGAAATGTGTGTAAATATTATTGCACAAGTGTCAAAATACAAAAATATATAAAATTTTAAGAATTAGAGATAAAATAAGATTGAATTCTAGAAACTAAGTACAAGAAAAAAAAACAAAGTTTGTTTTAAAACGCGCTTTTTAAATGTTAATTTGTGACAGTCAAACGGATCAATGACGGAAAAGTTTAAATTATATTCACGAGCTAAACGTATAAGATGTTACTACATTATCTCTGTTTAAATCACGTCTGAAGAGACATCTCCTTTCTCTTCCTTAATCTCTCCTCCTTTCCTTTTTCCTCTTTTTTCCTTTTTCCCATTGAGTTATAGTTTTGATTTAAGGTAATTTATAAACAAATACGTTTATTTCTATTTTTATATATCTTTAGCTTTTTAATCTTTATTTTCTATTGAATATGTTCTGTAACTTAAATAAAAAAATAAAACTTTTATTTTATTGTTTGGTTGGAAGAAACTGCCATTTGACAATATGCCCGCCAATGTACAAATAACATTAAAAAGTTTAATAAATAAATAAGTGGAGAGTTCTGGGCATAGTTATTGGATGTACTCGCCATAGAGATTCCTGGGAAAAGATGACCAGAGTGGTTTTCTCGTTGTCTGTAATAATGATCTATGTAGTATTTTTTTATAATGATTTTCAAATGTCTATAATTCAATATCAGAATACAAGCAGAATGTTATTCAGTTAAGTCAACTGACCAATCAGCAGAACTCATCGAGACGGGGAAGAGAACTTGAGACGTCACACGTTGGGTAATTTTTAAAAATACAAAACTTTAAAAAATCATAGCGCTGATAAAACAATACATATATTTTTTCAAAAGAGTCAAATGAAAAATAAAATAAACTACTCTTATAATAAATAAAAACAAAGCAATATTTCATAGCCACCTTGCTAGAAGTCAAACTTAGGAACTCGAGCGTGACAGGCGAACGCGTCTACCACCACACTCCGAGGCGTACCTTCTTAAATTGAGAAACAACGTTCTTTTATGAAATCACATAGGTACTACTAAATACAATTTGTAATAAGTAAACAAAATTAAAGAAACGAAATAATGAAGTCTTTCTCAGCCGTTCACTAATAAAATTTGATTAACTCATTAGATCAAATGGCTTCGAAGAATACATATGTATAATTATAACGTATGGCGTTTTGCAATTTTATAAAGTAGCAAAAACTATGATGAACTTTTTTTGAACAAACCACAGCGAAATTTGATAAAATAATTCGCCGTAAAATCACATTCACATTTCTAATTAAATTAAAAAAGACCACAAAAATAATTCAATTAAAATAAACATGACTTTCAAAATATAACTAAAGCAATATTATTTGGTAGATTAATATAAAAAAAAAAAAATAGGGACGAGGTAATACTTTAATCCACTTAGTTTTCTTTTCATTTTTTTTTAATTTATTTATTTGCACTGCAACAGGCCGGAAGCACGCGTTAATTACAAAAGGATCTAGCCTGTACACCATTAAGGCCGTTTTTATATTGTGTGCTTCAATCTATTTGTGAAAGGTTTTACTACTACTACCATCACGCCATTTCTCCGTAGGAGTAGGCAGAGATAATGGACCGCCACACGTATATCCTGGCATACATTCCTAGCTTCTTCCACATTCATACATCTTGTCATACATGCCTTTCGGTTCTGTTTATCTGATCATGCCACGTCTTCCTTGGTCGTCCTCGTCTCACGTTACCGTTCATTTTCGCCATATATACTTGTTTTACCATTCCTTCGTCGTCCATTCGTTCTACGTGACCAAACCATCTCAGAGACCCTTTCTTAATCTTATCAATTATACTTGACCCAGATTTACACTCTCGCCTGATTTCATCTAAAACTCCGTTGTGCACTGCTAGTTTAGCTTCGATTGACATATTCTTATTAGCAATTACTGTCCTTAGTGCTCCGTTCATTTTGTTGCCGCATTCACTCTCCTTTCAACATCTTTTTCTACTCTTCCATCTCTTGAAAACATACTTCTCAGATACACAAATTCTTCTACTTGTTCGAGACATTCGTTGTTTACATTTATTGTGCAGTCAGTAACCTCACTATCCCTTTCAAATACCATCACTTTTGACTTACTTTCGTTCATCGCCAATTCACTCTCCAGGCATACATTTTAGAGACTATCTGTTGCAAATCATCCTTGCTACTTGCTAACAGAACTGCATCATCAGCATACAACAAGCAGCTTACTGAAATATTATCCATGAAATTAAAAGGTTTTAAATAATATTATATTTAGAAAACAAAAAACAGCACAGCAATTTTATAAATATGTTTGTTTTTGGTTTATTAAGTTAGCTCTTTACGTCTTAAGAATTTAAATTCTTTTCATCACGTTTCATTTTATATTAAAATTTAACTAGAACGTATTAATTCCAAGGCCTTATATTTCGTCAGGAATCACTGTACAGTTTTAAACACCTATACAACTAATTTTGAGACAATTTTTCTCCTCATTTGTAAACTTTTTTTATCTGTAGTTTCGTATATTATATGGCATTGTTGGTAAGACATTATTATCTGTAATTTAATTTTTTTTTCGGAAAACGTATAGTACAATTTTATTGACATAATTTTAGAGTATTCAAAATTAACTGAAATCTAACGGATCAGTAAAGTCTCCATAATTTGATTACATGCTTAGGTTATCGATTAAATATATTTATTTATTATGTCAAGTTATTTGAGGAATTTGACATCTTAGATATAAGGCAATTATATATATTTTTAGAATAATTGTGTTTGTGATAGCAAATTATTCTACCAAATCCCAAAAAGAACACTCCCACACTACCAGAAGTCAAACTAGAGGATGGGTCATGGGGTCTACCACAAACTCTGAATTCGGGCAAAGAAATTTCAGGTTTCTGGGCCCCAAAATATTCAACATGTTACCCAAACATTGCAAAACTTTTTCGTTGATAAATTACCTGGTCCATGAAGAAGTATAGAAATTGAAAAAAATAATATTTTCAGGCGTTGCCTAGTATGTACGTGTAATAATTTAATTTGATGAATCTCACCCGCATAAATAAAGGTTTCAGCTCTTTAACTTCACAAACATCAACAGATGAAAGAATTGAAGGAATATAGATGTTCAAATATAGGCAGAATGGTGAATGATACACAGTGTGTAAAGTGGCCACTTAAACCAGCCATTGACAGGTCATAAGCCCTGTAGATGCCTGGACTTCTATATTACCTTCTCTTAAATGTTCTTCATCTCTGTTGTAATATGTTAGTATAAACAGCTCCCCAGGGAGTTGAATCCAGTCCTGGTCTACAAAAATTTGGACAAACTCAAAATATTGTTAGTATTGTTATTGTTTATTTTGCATAAACATGTCTGCCTTAAAACAGGTTGTACCTAGTTAGGAAGACTGGACACGATCCAGATAAATTTATTACCTTAGTGTGTATGCAGTTAAATGAAAATGAAATGCAAAGAAATTTTTATTTTTGTTAATGAACCACAATTACAAAAATAATGCGGAAATAACTGAAAAAAATAAACACAAAAAAACAGTGCAAAAAGTAAAATAGAAAATATAAATTAAAACATGCCCAAGTTTTTACAAGAAAAACATAATATTTAAAGCAACTCAAAAATAACAGCTGAAAAGCTAAATTTTGAGTAGTAAAAAAACATTAGTATATATATATTATATATTAAAAAAGGAAAGAAGAAATTACTATTAGTAATTTAAAAATAAGAATTATGATTATAACAGACATAATAAAAAAATGCTGAAATGCGCAAAAAAATAACGTATTCTATAAAATTAAAAATATAACAGTCAAAAAGCAATAATAAGGAAATAAAAGTTTGTTTTTGAAAACAACAATATAAAAAAGAATAACAAATTCAGCAATAAAATTTTATTTTAAAAAGTAACACTGTCAGAAGCTCCTTCAAAATATATTAAAACTAATTTTAAAAAAAAAAGTTCAAAGCAATCTTTGTTTATTAAAAAAATAATATAAGGCAATATTAGAAGAAGTCAAAAGAATTTAAATAAATAAATAAAAATTGTAGTAAAAGAGATTATAATTTTAAAAAAAACAATGTCAGAAAATAAAATGCGACTTAAAAAATGGTAAATACTATAAATAAGATGCAAATATGAAGAAATTGATGTTCGGACCAACGTTCAACCTAATATCTACCTACCCGTCCTTCCCATTTCCTAGCGTACTCCATGTAACAATAATTCTACATGTGAGTGCCAGAAAAGACATTATGTTATCAGTACACAAATAACTTTCTACGAGTGAAGTGCGTTTTGCTTCAACAAAATCTTTCATCAAGCGAGATGTACCAGCGTCCATTTAGACCACCAGCTCCATACAAGCTGTGCCAGCGTCTCACGACCGCCAGCTTCACCAGGGTTCGAGCACTCGTCACGCCTCATCATCAGCAGGTTAGTGGAGTTGCGCAACCTGCCTTTCCTCCTCCTAGGAAGAGGTTTTCTTCACACTTCGTCCACTCCTCAACAATTAGTATGTCGAAATAGAATTTTTATCCTCTATTACAAGGCAAATAGCATTAATTTTTTTTATAACATAGATAATTTTTTTCTAATATTCTAACTTCACACCACAGTCAAAACACCTACAGTATTAAGAAAAGTTCAAAATTAAAAAAAAAAATTGTTGTACAGAAAAGAAATATAGAACTTCTTATAAATACGAACTTATTTTTTACTCAAAATCATACAATGGAGTTTGGTATTATCTGGAAAATTACATTACTGTTGATTTATAAAAAAATAAATATGATTTTTTATTTATTAAAATTTTTGTGTTATTTTACAATATACATAAGAGGTAAAAGAGAGTATTTAAAAATAAAGGATAATTACATCGCAATGATAATATATAAATATAAATCTTAACTAATAATTATTGAACAAGAAGTTTAGGCATAAACAGATGTTATGCCCCTCATTGGCTGGTTTAAGTGGCCACTTTACACACTGTGTAACATTCACCATTATGCCCATGTTTAAAAATTCACATTTCCTCAACTCTTCCATCTGTTGACTTTTGTGAAGTAAAAGAGGTGAAACCTTTATTATGTCGGTGAGATTCATTCGGCTGAACCGATTCACCTACTAGGCCAGAAAATAATTTTTATATTTCTCATACCAGTTAGGTAAATAAACAATGTTTTGAGCATGACCAAATTTTTGTAGACCGGCTGGATTTTCTCACTAAATAATATTTCCCTTTCTAAAACATGTTTTCCCTCTCTGTTGCAACAAATTAAAATCTAAATAACTCCCTGGGGAGGAAATATAGCATTTCTAAAAACATTCGGAAATGCTTCAAACATTGTTAATGTTTTACTCACTGGGAAAATCCATGCCTAGGAAGACATTTTACAATCTTGTTGAATTATTTTTTTTTTAACAAATCATAATTTCGAACAAATTTTTTACATAAATACAGGGTGTTCTTTAAACCCTGTCACATCCGAAACCACAATGATCAGTATGGACAAGAAGACATATTAGCATATATTAAAAAAAATATATTTAGAAGCAAACATTTTTTAAAAATAAAATATTTATTTATCTGCAGGGGAGAAGTGAGGGGAGCGAGGTGGAGTTTAAGACTCCCCCCTCCTCGTTTCTCCCTTGCATAAGTAAGCAACCATTTGCTTATTTGATATTTTATTTTTATAATTTTATTCGTTCTAAAAAAAAAATAATGTGCCGATATGTCTTCTTGTTCATACTGATCATCGTGGTTTCGGATGTGTCAGGGTTTGACAGAACCCTGTATACCAGTACAATTAGCTCGCTTTAGTACGTAAATACGCGTTAAAAATGCGTTTTCGACGCGCGCTTTTGCGTTCAGAATACCACCCCAGGGGGTGAAATCCACTGAATTAAAATGTTGACATATGCAATATATTGGTGATTAATCCACTTAGTTTAATAGACCAATAACCGATTTCACTTAAGCAAGTTCATTTTATTTATAATTATTATGTTAACTTTTAGCTGTGTATTACGTTTAATTATTATTAATATTATCATTATCATCATTCCTAATGGTGCATAGGGCACTGTCTTGGTATACAAATCGCAGCGTATCTTGATAATGTTTGTTACATAAAGTAACGTTTTAGGTGGCAGTCTAGAGACTATGGAATATTCAAGCGTAAAAACACCCTTTTAAATAATTATTTCATGTCTACCATGTCGCGAATCTAACCCGAGACCTCTTGCATGGTAGGTAAATATTCTGACCACTACGCCACGAGGCCGACAAGATTTGTGTGTTGGGTAATTATATGTATATATGTGTATATGTGTGTATGTATGTATATATGTATTTGTGTGTATATGTATATGTGCGTATGTATATGTATCAAAATGTAAATACGAGTAAGTTTATATTTTATTAGTCTGTGCTTTCTATTAACTTGTAAACTATTATCATGTATTAAAATATAATTGCCTAGCTTGAAACGGGGTATGTACCCTTGAAGCTGGGCATAGTTATCATAAAATTGCATTCATGATAAAATGTATTAATTAAAAAATAACAGGTCATAAGCCCTGTAAATGTGTTTAAACAATTATTGAAAATATTTTGCCTCTCGGTTGCCATAAATGTCAGAACCGTACGCATAAAAAAAAGTTTTGTTTGAATCGTTATTACTTTGTGTACCGGCGCAGTGGCCTATGCACAAAAATGTGAGAACGAAAGATGGTGGTGATTTTTACCTGTTCTTTTTAATACATCTCAGATATCTTATTTTGGTGTGCGGCTGAAGTGGTGTTGGTGACGGCAAGACAGTAACATTACACGCGAGTAGTTACCTGATGGTGTGCGTAAATGTGAATTGATTGTTCCCTGGTATGGGTGCTCCACAGGTGTATCGTCCGTGTGTTGGTGGCCGCTCGTGACAGGTAACTCTGGCTGTGTGCGCGCGTGTGTGAGTGTGTGCGGAGCCGGTAGGAGTGCCCGGGCTGATGTTATGCTGGAACAAAAGATGCTCAAATAGTTTTCTGCCGGAACCTTACGCTGCTTTCACTGTCTGAATTGCACGTAGCGTAAACGTTATGTTCCTTCTAACTATGGTGTGAGGATCTGGCAGGATAGCCAGCTGTGGCCTTGTGAAGGAACTTCTCCGTTTTTGCTATTGAAGAAGTAACCACAGAAAAATTATTCAAGAGAAGCCGGACTATTGAAATACATCAACAAACCTTCCGTTCCATCTAGACAGTGTTTCGCATTTTTTGTCCTTTGGTTTACTTCAACAATTTTATTATTGTTGTCTTTACTAGTTTTACCTTGTATAATATTACCTAACGTCTTGACTTAAAAAAAGAGTTGATTGTTAAATACCGCAGCAAACTAAGAACATTTAATAATAGTAATAATCTTGATTAGGCATTTTAAGAAAAATAATCACATTTACATGTCAAAAATAATATTAATACAATGTGTAAATTAAAATAATATTTTTACATATAATCCAAAACATCAAAGTACAATATGCTTTGTATATTTCACCATGTTAGTTTTTTGTTGCATCTATCTATGTAGGTAAACCCGTACCCGTAACATAGATGCAAGTTGTATCTGTATGGTGTGGTATCGGTAGGGTATCGCACCCGCAGGCAGCACTGCAAGAAGCGACAGCAAAGCAATCCACGGCCATTCGCTCAAATATTTTTATATTCACCCGAACGACAGCGGATCACCCCGCTATCACCGTTCACCATTCATATGTAGTTTATTACATCCAGATTCGAAAAAAAAATCACAGTTTATAGGGAAATTTCACTTTTTTCAAAACATTTTTGGAGTAAAAAAGGTCATTGAAGTACTGTCCAGTAAAATAAAAAAATATTAGTAGCATAAACATACTTTTAAATTTGTAATTTTGAATTCCCGCAAAAACAGCCATTCCATTGGCCACGCCCCTAATACGTCACGATTCATGATTGTTTGTTCCTTCATATCTGTGTCTAACTCACAATTAAAAAATGGGAATCAAGTTTGGGTAGAGTGAGGTTCGAAGCTCGGACCTCTGATTCGCGAGTCAGCAATACTAGCCACGGGACCACAACCCGATTCAACCACAATCCAATAAGAGGTTTTTGATTTATTATATAAATAAATGACAAGTGATTCTTTAATCCACAAATTTGGAATATCCAGTCACCGGTTTCATCGTTTTCGTGACATTTTCGTGACACCGGTCACTGGATATTCCAAATTTGTGGATTAAAGTATCACTCATCTTTAATTTCTATAATAAATTGAAATGAACTTCTATCAAGAATTTTCACTTACAAACATAAATGTTTTAGAGATTTTTGAGATTTCAATCACTGTATTATTTAGATATTAACCTAACAATCGGGTCCTAAAATAAAACCTCTGTTTTTTTTTGTTTTTTTATTTGAAAATTTATTTATAAACCCTTACGGATTATTACATTCATTTGACATAAAATAATATATACATTTTTCATTTATACTCTGTTGTTCAAAATAATATTTTTTACATCTTTTGAAAAGTTTGTCTGGGTCTTTTGTTTAGTTTTGTCTGGTAGTTTATTGTATAATTTCAGTCCCTGGTTCATTAGTCTTGATTGTCCTTGTCTTGTTTTAGAAAGTTGTATATGGTATTTGTCTGATATTCTCGTATTATGTCCATGTTGACTACAATTTTTTACTAGTTTTAGTTCTTCGTCTACAGTTACATTAGTGGCTAATTTATGGATAAATTTTAATGATTCTAGTTGAAAGAGTTCAGTTATATTTAACTGCTTAGTTTGTTTAAAAAGTTCTCTAGTTGCAGTTAAATGAATAAATGAATATGAATATGAATAAATGTGTGTATATGAAATATGAATAAATGTGTGTATAAATCAAGACTCCGCGTTTTTATTGAATCTACGCCCTCTCCGCCTTCGATGTCGCCGCCTGCCCCTTTGAAGAATATCGCCGCAGACTCAGCCTGAAGAAAGTTATCTCACCCGAGATAGCCGGTCAAATAGCAGCTGCAGAATCACCCCTATCTACAGTTCAACTGTATGCTCGGCGAGGTGTCGTGTATAATACATTTTTGGTAAATTGTACTGTAGTGTTCTTTTCCCGTATTTATTGTTGAATTTAGGGAGAGCTAGTCCATCATCACTAGAGAACCGAGTTTTATATACATGCTCTAATTTATTTCTATATTCAGATAGAGGCGCATGCTGAGAAACCAGCTTGGACCATAATAAAGCTCTAACGGATAAAATATTTATAGATTTATACAATAATGATATTGGAATATCATGTCGCTGACAGTACAATTTCTGTTGGAATGATGCGAAGTGATCTCATATTTTACTCTTAAAAAAAGGAAGTTGATAAACAATAAACGAATTTTTACTTCCCATAAATATTTACATAAAATGAAATATTTTAAATTGTTATATATTCGTCAACATTCATACGATGGCGTATAATTAAATAAGACACTTACAAGCATGTAAAAGAAGGCATTAAAATTCATGTATTCTTTGCATCTTTTTTTCACATAAATATTTCACGTGATGTTCGATTGATTTTTTTTAAACTGTCGAGGGAGTTGCGGAATTAAAAAAAAGATGAGCATTTTGAAAGGAAGTAAAACGATTATTTATTATACGTCAATACATGGATACAGTATAATTTATATAACAAAAAGTACATTTTACAATAAAAAGAAATGCTAATAATACGCTCTGTAAGAAAAAAAACATGGAAAAGTTTATTTCACTTTGATTTTAAGTTTAAAAATTACAACTGTCCTGACTCTGCCACCTGTATTTCTTTAGTCGTTGTACCAGGCGTAGTTCCAAAAGACTCAATCTTCTTCAAGACGTCCATGCCTTCGACAACTTCTCCGAAAACAACGTGCTTATTGTCCAACCAGTTCGTAGTTGTAGTCGTGATGAAGAACTGCGATCCGTTGCTGTTGGGTCCAGCGTTCGCCATGGCGACCGTACCCGGTCCAGTATGTCCGAGAGTGAAATTTTCATCTTCGAATCTATCCCCGTAGATGGACCTTCCTCCTGTGCCGTCGTAGTGAGTGAAGTCTCCTCCTTGGCACATAAAGTTGGGTATCACTCGATGGAAAGGTGATCCTTTGTACCCGAAGCCCTTTTCTCCCGTGCAAAGGGCTCGGAAATTCTCCGCAGTTCTTGGCACTACGTCAGCTCGCAACTCCATCACGATTCTTCCAATCGCTTCACCATCAGCTGTCATGTCGAAAAATACCCGCGGCAAGGTCTTGTTGGCACATCGTCGAATTAAATTTAATCCAAACATAATATTATACCTATCAAAAGTTGGCTGGCAGCAATAACGGCTCCAAGCTCTTAAATAATAAAAAAACAGACCGTGAATGAATTTGTTTTGATTGCGTTGTCATTTTTCATAAAATTGAAATAGAATAGATCCAAGGCACCTACTTAAACACACAGTTTAGTAAAGTTCTTACTTGTGCTTCTTAATATCACATACTACGAATACCGATAAAAATATATGAAATGGATTTAGAATAATTGTAATTTAAAAATCAATACGGATATTGTAGAAATATGTTTTCATGCATAAATGTAAAAAAGATATTTAATAAAAATACGTTGCTAGAAAAATGCGTCATGTTTGGCCTTGGCTGTTGTGACGTCAGGTTTCGTGATATTGTTCTAAACAAATTTCAATGACCAGGAACAAATAAACATGCATCGTGGCGTATTAGAGGCGTGGCCAATAGAATGACTGTTTTTGCGGGAATTCAAAATTACAAATTTAAAAGTATGTTTATGCTACTAATAATTGGCAAATATTTTTTATTTTACTGGACGGTACTTCAATGACCTTTATTACTCTAAAAATGTTTTTTTTTAATCCCTATTAACTGTGTTTTTTTTTTTCGAATCTGGATGTTATAAACTACATATGTATGGTGAACGGTGATAGCGGGGTGGTCCGCTGTCGTTCGAGTGAATATAAAAATATTTGAGCGAGTGGCCGTGGATCGCCTTGCTGTCGCTTCTTGCAGTGCTGATTGCGGGTGCGATACCCTACCGATACCACACCATACAAATACAACTTGCATCTATGTTACGGGTACGGGTTTACCTACATAGATAGATGCAACAAAAAGCTAACATGGTGAAATATACAAAGTATATTGTACTCTGATATTTGGGATTATAAATAAAAATATTTTTTTAGTTTACATATTGTATTTATATTATTTTTGACATGTAAATGTGATTATTATTATTATTAAATGTTCTTAGTTTGCTGCGGTATTTAACAATCAACTATATTTATAAGTCGAGACGTGAGGTAATATCATACAAGGTAAAAATAGTAAAGACAACTATGTTAAAATTGATGAAGTAAACAAACGGACACAAAATGTCAAACACTGTCTAGATGGAACGGAAGGTTTGTTGATGTATTTCAATAGTCCGGCTTCTCTTGAATACTTTTTATGTGGTTACTTCTTCAATAGCAAAAACGGAGAAGTTCCTTCACAAGGCCACAGCTGACTATCCTGCCAGATCCTCACACCATAGTTAAAAGAAACATAAAGTTTTCAGTTAATATAAGCCTTGTGCATAATAAGCAAGGCAAAAAATAAGCAACTCCTGTTTTAAAAAAAACATATTTATATAATAAAGTTCGTGTTTACAGCTAGGTATATTTTTGAATGACTGTCATAAAGCACGAAACAATTATTTGTTTGTCGATCCAAAAAACCCAACATTATTTCTTATGTAACACCATTTATTCTCAACTGTGTGTTTACTTTTTTTAGAAATTAAATGAATGGCTATGTGCGTTCTTATGATTTTCTAAAATATTTAAATTTTATTAACATTTTTAACAGGTTACAAATTACTCACTATTAAAAGATGCAAATCAAGTTGGGGTAGAGTGGAGTTCGAACCTCGGGCCTCTGATCCGCGAGTCCGCAACGCTAGCCACTGGACGACACAGCCAGAATAATCAACATACTTCTCGCGCCCCGCAGTTTCAGATTCTCAGGCCAGAAGTAATTCTTAATACTATCGAGGCCATCGCTTCATGGGGCTTGAGACTTGTCCTGCAGCACCGACCTGAAATGAGCAGCTATTAGTGCGGCGTTCTCCGTCCGCCATTGCGCACGTCTTTTGTCTTGAGACGCAGTCGAGCGTCGGCCATTTCGCTGGAATTCCAAATAATTCAAACGGACCGTTTCCCATTGGTCGAAGAGTACAACAATTACATTTTGACAGGAGCGCAGCGTTCGGTAACGCTCGTTCTGTGATCGGTTCTGACATTTTCGTGACCTTTTCGTTAGCCGAAATTGTTTGGTCGGCGTAACAGTGACTCGTTTCAATTACGGTTAAATAATTTGGTGTTTCTTGACGTTTTTGTGATAAAGTTGGCGATTGCGAAACCATTTGGAATAACTTTGTCACGGTGAGTTTTGTTTGAGTCCTTTAACTTTTGTTTTGTTTATGTCTTCAAGGACTAAAACTTGTTTTTGCTCTAAGGACGTATTTATATATGTATTCGCTGTGTATCCACGTAGAGATTAGCAAATATTTGCTCAAATCAAGAGAGTCTTTTCCCCCACGTCTCGTTTTCAAGTATAATTAATTTGATTGACTTAGTTTAACTACATTTTTTAATCGTCATAATCATCAAATCCTTCTCCACACTTGATGGTGCATAGGGCGCTGCATTAGTAAACTAAATGCAGAAGATCTCGAGCATATGTAAAAGAAAGGTACGGTGATCTGTGTCCAGGCAGATGGAGAATACAGATCAGTCCCCGAATCGTATTTTCGACTCGATGTCTGCTCTTACGTAAAAATCCTGAATAAGAAAACTAAGAGGAGATAAATCCGCTTCATTGTGTAGTGGTTGTTGCATTCGCCTACCATTATTGAGGTCTTGGATTCGATTCTTAGCAGAATGGACGTAAAATATTGATTTTCAACCCTGTTAAAACTAAGGTGTTTAGGACTTTACCTCACCTTACCCCCATGTAACAGATTACCAATGCAGTGTCCTATACACCGCTCAATGAAAGGGGAATGATGATGATATTGGTCAGTCTTACGCTTCAGGTGCCAGTCCAGAGACTATGAAATATTCAAGTGTAATTTTTTTTTTACCATTTTTTTTTAATAAAAACCGAGTTACTATAACATTATTATAATATCTAATTTGGTAACAAGAATGATAAGAAAAATTAAATGACAATTAAAATACGGTCAATCCAACAAGCAAGCAAATTTTAGCTCTGGAATATTATAATGTAGGTATATAATATTTGTTATATTCTTTATAATTTTAAAAAATAACCAAAACATTAACATAATTATTTTGGAAAAGAAGACAAGATTTGACTGCCACAAAATTATCCGTCCACAGTTTGTTGGAGTAATACTACCAAAAAGTTTTACAAATTATTAGGAATGGTATTACAACATTAAAAAACTCAATCTTTACAAAACTCAGCTCTTAAATTAATTAACAAATCAGCTAGAATTGATAAGGAAGAGGTACCCGAACTCTTTAAGAAGCAAGGGTGCCTGTCCGTAAAGGCTATTCTATGGCTCAAATTTGTTACTAGATATCGATTCGATAGTAACTACCGAAAAGGCATATATATACATACACATAATACAAGGCTAGCACAACGTGAAGGCTTGTCAGTACCGAGGTTTGTAAACAAGTATGGCCAAAGAACATTTCATTGTACAATTACTAAAATTTTTAATAAGATTCTTAAGCAGATCTTAAAAGAAAATGTTGACAAAACTTTTTTAGAAAAATTATTAAAATTACTAACATGTAACAAGGCTTTCTATTGATTATTATTTTATGTTAACAGTCATCTATTTATTTTTTTATTGATAAATTTAGTTTTAAAAATACGTATGCTCTTAGTACTTAGTAATGTTTATATTACTTTTTTAGTTTATATAATTGCTCTAACGTTTTTCTTTGTAAAGGAAAAATAAGAAACCTGCTGACAAGCCGGTTTCGCGGTTTAGTGGGCTTCATTATTTTTCCTTATGTATTTTCTGTTCGTGTTAACCTTCTTAAATAAAAATAAATACGAAAAAAAAATGTTTTCGTTTTTTGACAGTAAGTAAAATACAAAAATCACGTTATTGTAACTCGGTTTTTAATATACTAAATTGTCAAATTTTGTTATTTTTATAAGATTCTGTTTCTGTGTTGGTTTACCGATATTATTTTGCAGTGTATCCTCGTGTAAAAAATATGATATTACATTTTTGAGCTTTGGAATTTAAAAACCAGTGGTTGCATTTTACTAAAGTAAAAACGCGGATGAAACAACGCACTCATCGTAGAACGATAGTAAAACCGAAATTGTTGGTAAATCAAACTATAGTAAAACTCAATCATAGTTTTTCGGCTATCATAGAGATCAAAAACCCGCATGTCAAAATCACTTCGATGGGTCACTCCCTTGCGACGTAAAAAAAAACCACGAACAAATTTACAAACACACTTTCGCATTGATATTACACTTAGACTTATTTTTAGAAAGCCGGGTAAAAACAAAATGTCCGCCTTGTTTTATTTAACAATCTTACAGACGGTAAAATAATTTAATTCTTAATAATACCATACGTGAATTCACTACATATACATAATATGTTGTTCCACCCTATTTCCTTTTAATTCCAGTAGTATTTTGACACTTAAAAACGACACAACTCGGCGTAATTGAATTTAAATAGGCAGTTGCGTACTTAACTACGTCTACAGAGTAACTAATGGCCAAAACGTAAAATTATTAATTTATTAGTAGTTTTGTCGGCTTCATTTTGATGTGCATCGGCGGTTTCTAGACTATTGTAATTCTATGCAAAAACTCTTAAAACACTAATGCCCGTATGCAGAGACAAAACTTAAGGTGAGGAAAGTACATTCTAATCTCAAATGCAAAGAATAACCCGAAGGTGAAGACAATAGAACGTACTTTCCTCACCTTAAGGTTTGTCTCTGCATATGGGTATAAGTTTTATCTGCTGCCTTCGGACGAACGGCATACAAATATGTTTTTTTTTAAAAAAAAATCAAAACGAGCTGGATATAAAAAAATATACTTTTTTTTATTTATTTAATCAATTCATTTTTGGGGTGCGGAAAACGGGGCTACGATACCTCGATTTTGCCAGCAAGCATAATCATCCTAACGCGACGTGCCGTTGAAATTTTGGCACAGTATTCGAGGATGCATCTGCAAGAAAATGTCAGAAAAACTATACAATTAAATACGTATTCATCATTCCGCTTAGCTGTCGCATATCCTCATAATGTATTGCATGTATTTAAGATGGCCATTGGCCCCCGTGAGCACTCTTTCGCCTTATTAGAATGTACAATAAACTAATATTTACATAACCATTTGAAGCCGAAATGTAATCACAATTTTAAAAAATTGGGTCATACATTTTTTACGGTCCAATCCTGTTATGGTAAACGTAATTTATATATTAATACTTCAAACTTTAAACGTGTTTTAATTTTATTAGCACGCAAAGAAACGTTAAAAATATTTCCGATACATTAACGGTATTTTATTTGTAACTATTTTTGTCGACATTATAACACATTCATGAAGTGAACGATGTACCGCTAAATAAATAAATTTTAACTCGTATGTCTGCAGGAGTACCACAAGGTTCAATTTTTGGTCCCACATTATCTTTATATATATATATATATATATATAATTCCTCTGTACGTGTGATATCACCGTACTCCTCCTCAACGGCTTAACCGATTTGTTGCACAAAAACTTAAAACCATCACGACATGCTTTTGTATGTTGGTTTGATAAGTGTCCTAGAAAAGAGGCGGGTACGTCTCGAAACCGGTAGACAAAGAAAAGTCGGTAAGGGGCTATATACAAATATTTAATAACATTTAGTAAAACCGTATTAGTTTTTTTCTGTTTTTTAAACAGCTTTATCATTTACATTACCGTCAGTCAGTTTTATACACCATTTGACGTTAAATCATCAATGTGGCCTTTGCATGAAGCAAAATGTCTGCGCATTTAGAAAATTAAAATCCTTAATTAAACACTCTTTAGGGGGTAGGGGAGATTTAGAATACCACTCCAGGAATACTTGGGACCTCAGTGTCCCGATTTTAATGGAAAGTTAACAGAGTTATTTTTGACTGTCCAGAATGAAAAACCGATATTTGTGTACGAAAATGAGTATATTTGCATGAAAATTTAAAGTATCTTCGTCGGTAATATATAATCTTAAACATGTTTAGAAGAAAAAATGTATGCATATTCTGCTTTTCATACAGAAAACTTAACTTTACTTTGTAGATAAAATTGAAGATAAATTTATTTATTTTTATATAAGCCCAGTGGGTAATTTTAAAGACATATTTTTACATAGAAAATTATTATAAAGGAAAGTAGAAAGACACAATTTTATATAGTAAACTTAGTGGAAGTGGAAGCGGGAGAAAGGTGTTTATAATTGAATTAGATTCAGTGATCGTTTGAAAGAAGACAACTTTATTTATTTATTGTGGATAACTTATATAGCGCCATTTTCGTAATAAAATACCTCAAGGGCGCTTTACATGGTGATTCTATTGTTAAGTTAATTTAATTGAAGCTTTAAATTTGTAATTTAATTAAAATAATTTATTTTGTTGTCACGTGCTACGGATTTATTCAAATGATTTAGAGAACAAGTGGGTTTTAAGTTTTTTCCGAAACATCACTTCACTTTCACAGCCTCGCACCTCTGCTGGGAGAGCATTCCATGCCATAGGGCCTGCGACCGCAAATGCGCGCTCACCAAATTTAGTGCGCTGTTTGCGTAGAGGTATAATAACTTTTCCTCTCGCCGTAGACGTAGCTGATCTAAGCGTGAGACGCCTGTCAGCTAGTTCATCTGGAATGCATAGTTCCCTTAGATATTCCGGAGCCGAGTTGTGCAGTGACTTATACATAAGCCAACAGAGTTTGTATTCGACCCTCTGTGGAAAACGTAGCCAGTGTAGTTCCCGAAGTAGTGGAGTGATATGACTGAACTTAGAGATTCCGAAAATAAGTCTCGCTGCGGCATTCAATACAGATTGTAGGCGAGTCATTTTGTTCATTGGTAGACCTGCATAGATACCATTACAATAATCGACTCTAGACACTACAAACGCATTTATTAATTGACGGGCGGCATCAACCGGCAAATTTTTGCGTATGCATTTAATTTGTCTCAGCTGGTAGAAGCATGAACTTATCGTTCTACTAATTTGAGCGTCAAGAGATAGGTCAGAATTGAGTAAAACTCCCAGTAGTTTAACGGTGGGTAAAACGGCACTCCCTACATTGGGTAGAGCCGTATCCTGGATCAAATTCTGTCGTCTGGCTGAAGCCACCCACAGTTGTTCAGTTTTTGATGGGTTTAATGTTAGTCTGTTTTCAGCCATCCAGTTTCCTATTTTCTTGATGCATCCATCAATTAAATTGACAAGCACACTTCTCTCGCCTGGTTTGCAATAAAAATAAATCTGCGTATCATCTGCATAGCAGTGCGACCACAATCCACATTCTTTGATAATGTTCTCTATATCTTTAGTGTAAAGGAGATAGAGAAGTGGTCCGAGTACTGACCCTTGAGGCACTCCTGTAGACACCCGAAAGTTGATTGAGCTTTTACCCTGGAACACGACTGCATATTCTCTTTTATTAAGATATGAACTGAACCACAAATGTGCCTGATCACGGATACCATAAGTTTTCTCCAGACGTTCAAGCAAAATATTATGGTCTACAGTATCAAATGCAGCACTCATGTCCAGAAGAGCCATCAACACCAGATTACCAGAGTCCACCGACGTTATAATGTCAGACAGTACTCTTATCACTCCCGTCTCCGTGGAATGAAAACGTCGGTATGCCGATTGCCTTACCGAAAATAAAGAATTCCGCTCGATATAGTTAACGAGCCTGTGAGAAACTATTTTTTCTAGTATTTTTGATACGATGGGAAGATTTGAAATAGGGCGAAAACTGGAAAGATCTTCCACATCTAGTTGGGATTTTTTTAAAAGTGGAGTTACATTTGCTTTTTTTATGGCTCTCGGAACAATGCTGCGCTCCATGGATGTATTAAATAAATCTGTTAAAAATGGAGCTAATACGTTAATGCATTTTTTCAAAAGCCATGTTGGCATCGGATCTAATATACATTGTTTGTTGGGTAATGCCGCAACAATTTTTTTAACCTCATTTATAGACGTTGGTTCAAATTATGCCCTGTGGTTATCGGTATGAAAGAGTAAGTTTTGTCTGAGGTTTCTAGTTGGGATATTTAATTTTATTGAGCATATCAAAGAGTGAGTTGAGAATTTTAAATAGGACTAGAATGTCGGATTTATTTCGACGGAAGACCGTCGAAATAAATCCGACATTCATCCGACTTCAAGAGAAGAATAGATATATTTAAGCTAGTTTCTAACTTATTGTACGTATACTGGTCTCTGGATAAGCCCAATCTCCAGGCTATCTTTTTTTTAAATCGACGTTGAAATGTTAACTTCCCATTGTAATCGGGGCCCTGGTTAAGAACCACCGCGGTGATTTCTATCTCACTGCATTTATTTACTCTATTACGTAGGAACGGGATGCATCTACATAGGCATCTAGTTATTTTCTTAAATATTACATCATCTTCATACATGACTAAATAACTAAGCATAAAACGTCTCATCTGGGGGCTTCCTGGTTAAGACAAGTTTTACCATAGAACCAAACGGGTCAGGCTATTACGTACTTCTTGCGATTACGTTATTTATATCTACATTAAATTAATTATCCAACCAGCTATTGAGAAATAATCGTTTTGTCATTAGCCGACTTCTCCACTTAGTCAAAAATAACGATTACCCCCAAAAATTAAATCCGAGATGAATTTAATTTGATTTCATTTTTTTTCTATTTTACTCTCACTAGACAAGCCTGTATTGAAATTAAAGTAATATTTACATTTGAAAATTAACTTCTAACATACGGTCACTGTGTGGTAACCTGATGTTACTTTTATTTTATTTATTTATTTATTTATTTTTTTATTTATTTTGTTTATTAAGAAAAACAACAGCAATACAAAAAAATATACACAACATTATAAAAAAAAACATAGAATAAAGCCAAATCAGTTTTCCACATAAATACAATTATAAAAATCCAGTTCAGTTAAATATAATTCATAGAAGTGCATGTGTGCGAGTTTTTTTTTGTGTGTGAGGATGCGTGTGTAAAAAAGTGGAGTGTGGTTTTGGTAGGTATGTGAAAATGTGTGTGATTGTATATGGGTGTGAGGGTAGGTTTAAGAACAGGGTAAGTGTGTATTTGATATGAGTGAATAGAAACAATTTAAAATTATAATGTAAAAATATATATATATTTTTTTATAACGAAACATAATTTTTTTCAAATAATAGTTTAGTAGTTAAGCTAACCTCAGGTAACCTGATATAATAACTTGTATATATTTTTTTTCTTTATCAATAAAACATTTACATGAACAAGATATTATACTTAAGTTTGTTACAACAGAGAGGGAAAACATTTTTGAGAAGAGACCATGGAAGTCTAGGCATTTACGGGGCTTTTGACCTGTCGTTGGCTGGTTTAAGTGGCCACATTACGCACTGTGTAACAATTACCATTCGGCCTATGTTTGAATATCCACATTTCCTCAACTCTTCCATCTGTTGACGTATGTGAAATAAAAGAGCTGAAACCTTTATAATGTGGGTGAGATTCATCCGGCTGAACCAATTCACCACTAGGCAACGCCTGAAAACAATTTTCCAATTTTTATACTTCTTTTACCAGTTAGTCAATTCGACATTGTTTTGAGTATGTCCAAATGCTTGATGAAAGAAAACCCACAGCTTTCTTATCATTGGTTGACTCATATATTTTTATTATAGTTTTCTCATTTTTCGTTGTCTAATATTAGCACATGTTTTTAATTTTTTGACTCCTCTTCTTCATTGAATTTTTAAATAAAATGTATACTCACACACAGGCCATGATTTTGTGGGTTTTTAAAAAATGTAATAGCATAGAATTAAGAATAGTCCAGGAGGAACGTAGAATCATATTTGAATACATCGGACTGTGTCCGAAAATCCCCCCACTTTACCCCATTTTCGCCGCGCGCATTTATGAAGTAGCCGCGTAATATTGCCAGATGGGAAAACATATAATCATAACACAAATGTGAGGTAAAAAAAAGTAAAATTTTATTGTGCACCCGGAAACATTGATTGACACTACAGAGTAGATAAGTAAAGGGTCATTTAATTAAAGTAATTGAATTAATAAACTTTGAACCTAAGATATAAAACAAATTTTATTTGACATAAAACGAATATTTTTATATAATGTCTGAAGATAATTTCGGTCGAACGTCCACTAATGTGTTGTTTTATCCGAGATCCAATTTTTCATGAGTTCTCTCATTAGATGAGCAAAGTACGGTAAAAAAATTTACCACCCTGGCAACACTAACGAAATGTCTATTTTGTTTTCTTTGACAATCTGACAGACGGAAAAATAATTCAATTTTTAAGTAATGCATTTGTTACTTACATATGCATTTGCTAATTACACATGAATTTTTTTCCCATCCTGTTTCTTAAAGGTCGTAGCAGTATTTCTACACTTTAAAACGACACAACATGGCATAGTTGAATTCAAATCGGGAGTTGCGTACTGAGCGACGTCTACAAAGAAACTAATGGGTCAAAACGTAAAACTACTATTTTAAGAGTAGTTTAGTCGCCTTCTGTTTGATGCGCGTATGCGGTTTCTGGCTATTCTTAATTCAATGTGTAATAGTATATTTGTAATGCAAATTTTGTAACTTGCGTATACGTTTTGTAAAATGCAAAGAAAAAGTTTAATAAAAATTATAATATGAACTTGTGACGTCGTTCAAAGAATGCTCAAATTTTCACCGCGCGCAAGTAAACATTTTTTGTATCCAATTTCCTGTAGGGTCGAAGTTCTTCATTCATAGTTTGAAAAAAACCGATTTGTTATGATTAAATCAAAACATTATGTAATAAAATAAAAAAACATTTATATACAAGTCATGGTTAAAATAGCTTAGTCTTCAAAGGTGTAAAAAATTATAATAATCTTCCTTATGAACTAAAATCTGTTAAAAATAATATATCAATAAATAAATTTAAAGTTAATCTAAAGAAATTTATTGAACTCGTGTAAAAACAACATTAAATTTTAATTAGTATAAATGTATTATTGTTTCATGTTTTTTCTTTTTATATTATATGTTTTTATTTTTCATTTTCATGTAATCGTATTTGAAATTATATAAACTCTTATAAATAAACAACTACAACAGTGTAAGTCACTCTCCAAGCACAATAGTTAGTCTCTTTTTTTGGAAAGTTACAGTGATAACATTTACTAAATGTGTAAAGGTAGATATGTTTAGAATTTTACAAAAACATGCACTTTTATGAAATTTATGAATAAAAAAATAATATAAAAAAATCGATTTATTTGTCGAAGTAAAATACATAGTTGATTTTTTTAAGACATTAGAAACTAGAACTTGTAATAAAAGTAAACAATGGCATGAAATGTCATGGGACATTTCCCCTTTCCTCTCTTTGTATTATTTGTTACTTGCCAACACGTACGCTTTTATTTTTTTGCTACTCATTCACAGAACTAGTTCGGTTCTTAGCTTTCTAACGTTATCTTCTATTTTCTTTCTGCAACCAATAATTATTTGAAAAAAAAAACGTGTTTTTTATAAAAAGTCGAAGTGGTAACTGAACAAAAACATTATTCTTTCTCTGAATTTTTTTTTTTTAATCTACCATTATATTTATAGCCTGTAAAAAGTAAACACACTTTCGTAAACAATAAATCGTGGTTATACAAGTAAAAGTGACCATTTGCAAAAATGACGAAATTGAGATTATTGACTTTTTGACATCGTATTAGCATAACGCTTGACTGGTAAAAATGCCAAGTCGATCCGACACTCCAAAAAAAAAAATAATTTGTAAAATATGTGACCATTTGATAAAAGGTCACAGATTTTTGACAAGTAAAACTGACCAACACATTTATTAGTAAATTTAAGATTAAAAAAATTGACCAAGTAACAGTTAGTCTATTTTACTTGTAGGTGATGTCACCAGTAAAGAGTTAATTAGAGTTAGTAGTTAGTAAGTTATTATACGTTTTGTATTTGACAGATACGGTTTTTTTTAATAAAAGTTCATTAATAAAATTTATTCTTTAGATTATTACGTAACACTTCTTAATTATTTGTTTATTTTGTATTCCTGTGTCTATTTAACCTTCATAAATATGAAAAAATGTATTATTGAAATAAAAAATTTCAAAAACATAATTTACAGTTATAAAATAAAATACTACCCCCCTCAATGAACGAAACAAAAATGATTATCTGCATAATTTCATGTCAAATTTTAGGGTTAAAATGACTTAGTTTTTTAATTTTTTTTTTATATAAATGTAATAATGTTTTTTGAAATACGTTTATACTTCACATTACAGTTAAAAGTACCGTACATATAACTTAAAATTACCAACCACCTACTTGAAAAATCTGATCTTTGAGAAGCAATTGAACTCTAGAAAAACACTAATATGGCTCCCCTGAACATTATTGATTTTGTCGCTTGATCAATTTCTTCTGTATGCCCACGATATGAGGGTACTATTTGCAAACCCGGCAAAATCAATTTTTCTTTATTTTTGCAAATCACAAAAAACTGATACAATATTTTTTTATTAAAATCAGTAAATATTTTATACGTTAGCAGTAATGACATAAGCACGATTATGTCAAAAAACAGTAGTGAATTTAAAAAATTAATTTTATATATTCCAACTTTACAATACTCAAGTATTTAAGAGGTTGCCATGTTTGCAACAAACCCGCTAATTTAGAAGTCAATTTCTTACAAATAAAGCCGTATTTTTAACTGACAATGTTATAATTATTGTAAAAAATGGATTTTAAATAAGTTTCAATTTATATCTAACTTTTTTTAGATTTTCGATTTTGCCGGGTTTGCAAGTGGTACGCTTATATATAAACTAGAAACTGAACATATTACAATTAGAAAAGTCAAAAAAAGACAATAAATTACCAGTAGGTATAGTGTACACCATATTTTTCACGTTTATTCAAACGATTTTAAGACGTTTCCATGACACTATTAGACATTTTGGTTTCGAATTAAATATCAAGCTCACGTCGAAACCCGGCTGGCGGTTAAAAAACTACTAAATATGCATCGCGCATGATTGAGCGTTTGAACATGAGTTGAGTGTTATAGTTTTAGAGTTCTCAGGGTGCTTCAGTGTGTATAAATAGGTTAATTCTTTTATTAAAGAACACCGAACCTATTTCTATAGTTACATAAAAGTAAAGTTAAACTTTAATTTGACAAATTTAACTTTAATTCCATAAATTTTCGATTCCGTTCATTTAATCTATTTACGAGTATCTACTCAGATCTAGGAGTAGAAAAGCTATGGCGGGTTCAGCTCGTATATTATAAAGGAAAGTACGTTTATTATGCTGACTGATTATGATAACAATAAACGATTTATAAAATTATTCGCGATTTTCCCGATTCCAAAAGTTTCAAAAGCAAAGAGATCAACGCGTGGTCAGAAATTAAACTTACAAACATATTTACGGAGTGTATGTATGTGCAACTTGTTCGTAATATACTATGTAATCACTCCCTCAATTATATGTAGCATGCGCGGGCCCTCCATATATTGGATGTACCCAATGCTTCCCTAATAATTTAACCTCTTAACAATTAGTTTCTATTTTTTATTTAATAAAATCAGCTATAAGTTAACTAATCCTTTAAATAACTACAAAAAATATTTTATTCTTGGTTTGTTGTTTTAATCGAAGCCATCGAAGGTTCGATGCTCATTAATAACGTCCAAAAACAAGAATTTATAACAGGGAAGTTATTAAAGAAAAAAACTTATTTTATTAATATTTGATGCATTAACTTTTTGGTCAAACATTTTATTGAATGTTTTTAAATATTTGTATGTAAACACTTGCCGACTTTTTTATGTCTACCGGTTTTTAGACGTACCCGTCTCTTCGTCAAGACACCAATTAAACCATAATGCAAAACTCACCATACACCTTCTCATGCCTTTCACACACATTTGTATGTAGGTTTAATTGGTGTCATGACGAAGAGACGGGTACGTCTCGAAACCGGTAGACATAGAAAAGTCGGTGAGTGGTTATATATAAATATTTTATAACTATTCTCATTCTGATATAGAGTCAATGCAAAATATTTCTAGTCTACAAAAACGTAAAACTAATATTTACTCAATATATATGGTCGGCATACTAAATAGTATAATCGAAGTGCCATCATTACTGGAATCAAGTAAAATTCCTTATTCAGAATCGCAGGTTGAGAAACAATGAAGTACTATTCATCGATCAGCATAGAACAAACTATGGCCTTAATTCTTCAACGATCCGTCTTTGTCGTATTGTTAACTCAAGAAAAGATGTGGACTTTTTTGGTTTAAGTTTACAACGGTTTAAACGAGCACTAAATAAATAGTCCAGATCTTGTCTCGATGTCTCTCATGTTTGTCAATGCTTCTTTTCTTCTTTTAAAATGTTTAAATGAATTGTATAAATGGACAATGTCCGTTAATAAATAAATAAATAATAACATTTAGAAAAATTAATATAATACAGACAATTAAAATGGACAAAACACATAGACGGACTCACTAAAGTAATGGCATCACTACATAGCCTCTTCTACAAAATTAAAGATTTTATATCAAGAAAGGAAAAAAATATGATGTACGAAGCCTATGTCAAAAGTAAATTGAGTTACATGATCGCCTTCTGGGGAACTGGTAACAAGACAGACATAACAAGAATACAAAGACAACAAAATAAAATTCTTAAACTAACATACAACCTACCCTACCTGACCTCTACGACTGAACTGTACAAAAAAACACACCAGTTTGACATAAACTACTTGACTAAAATTGAGACCTTAAAAATTGTGCACAAAATAACACTGGGAAACATACAAGACGACGACATAATATTAGTCAAAAATGCTGACATACATAAATATAACACCAGACAACAAAAACACTATCTTATTGAAAAAGCAAAGACAAACACAGGACAGTCAAAAATACTACATAATGGACTTAAACACTACAACGACCTACCTTACTACTTGAAAACTTTTAATGGAGACAAATTTAAAATCAATCTGAAAAAGCACATGATGACTGAACTAACTAGACTAGACGAGACATAAAATGACTAGACAATATTAAATTTCTAATGTAACCCTAACGGGTTTTTTAAAATTGTAAATAAATAAAAAAAAAAAAAGTTTTTAAGAAGAAATACAAGCATTTTCAATCACAAAAAAATTGTGGTAATATTCTTTAATTGTGCCTTCAATAATTGTTTAACAAAATTTCAGTATTTAAAATGTTTTCGTTCAAATCATTTTTTTGGAATTATGTGTTTTTTAAAAGAACAGTATGGTTGTAAATATTTCATTTCTGCAGTATGTTTTAAGCAAAATTTTAGTAATTCATATCGGCCAGTCACTGGCTAGAACACCGGCACCTGATGCGTAAGACTAATCCTTGCCTTTTATTTAACAAAAATGTCGAGATGTCCTGCAATTGGAATACAAATGCAGAGCCCTATGCATCATAATAAACTAGGTACAACATTTCCTGAAATATATTTTTTTTCTGATTTCCGACTACTTTCTTGTTTATTTTTCTGACCCAATAATACGAGCCTTACAGCCTCAAGAATTATAATGTTTAGTCAAACATTATAATTCTTGAGGCTGTTTCATTCTTAATGCCAAGGTTAAAGTTACTACTTTTATCTTTACTCATATTGATCGAAGTATTTTATTATGAATTAACATTTATCATATTATGTATGTATAATTATTATCATATATTAGTCTACCTCACGCGATTTTATGTCAAAAAAAAAGGAAAATGTAGATATACAATTTAATTTTAAAATAAACTCGTTTAATTAACTTGCGAAAACCCAAGTACCGTGTAACCCAAGTTCTACCTTGTTGCCCAAAATCCCTTAACTCTGTCAAACAAAGTCATCGAAGGTGTCGAGATTTTAATACCTAGTATTATATTATGTTACGGAAAATGGCACCTTTCAAAAAAACTGGGAGTGCGGCTAGGTATAGCAGGCGCCACATTCAGCAGTATGAAGGCTGTGTAGAGATCGGATATTTGCTCAGTGAAAACCAAATGCCACCTATATAACGCTTTCGTAACACCTCTTTGGATGTGAATCGTGGCACCTCACTAGGGCCCAAAACAGCAAAATACCAAGTTTTGAGAATAGGTGTCTCGGAAGAGTCTTGGATGTGCGGTGGTTTGACTTTGTGAGGAATGAGGTGATAAGAGAACGGACACAGCAATCTCCGGTGACCGCTGTTCTCAAGCGGAGGCGATGCGGTTGGCTTGGCCATGTACTGCGGATGCCTCCTGAGAGTTTTAACCGCGCTTGCCTACTTTACAAGGCATCAGGTTCTCGGCGTCCTGTACGTCCACCGCTGACAATTCGTCGGCAGTTTATGTCAAAACTTCGTGGATACCATATGCTCCAATTTGCCACCATATGCTCCAGTTATCTTTTTCGCACAATATCGGGGAGGCATTTGCAAGAGGGTGACAGAAAAATAATATTCAAATACATATTTGTAGGGTTCATAGTCCATAGTCGATGACACACACACGTGTTAAATTAGTTCACCTGAAGTAGAGTATTGACCGACGCGACGATGCAATGTCATCATTTTCTATCGAATCCAATACGTACGTATAATGCAACTCTTACAGTATTACACGTTAAACCAGGATCATTGTTCTGTAGTACATTCACATCGTCCCTACCATGAAGAAATGAACCACAAAGGAACGTAGTGTATAAAGAGACCACAGGACGCAGCCAAGTCAGTCATTCAGACCAGCTCGACGACGTCATTCAGTTCCAGCATGTAGTTCAATTGCAGTTACTTCAACTCCTAATCGCAGCAACTCTCGTGCAACATAATTCATTATTTATTCGCCATGTAATGAATAAACATCAAACAGCAACCTCGTGTCTTCTCTGTCAATCTCTAACTGGGGTAGGAACTCCGACATTTCAACAACCTAATCCTACATATTCGTCAAATTTCTCTGACCCGCATATCCTCAAAAGCAAAAATGACAAGTCATACTATATTTTTCATTTAAATTTGAGAAATAATAGTGGCGCAATAACCGCCGTATTGGGCGAACGATACCAATAAACGCCGTCTTTCCGCACTGAAGCGGAATAATCTGAATAATCAGTCTGAATGCACAAGAAGATGCTTGAATATGAAAGATGCAAGTTTGTATGAATAAAAAAGTACCCAGTAAGTACCGACGGCATAATTTGGTATTCGATTATACATCGCATAATTTGATTAATAAGATTTACTTTTCTTATAGTACCTACTTGCAAATTCGAATATTTTTTGTTTTGTTTAGAAATTTGACATAATTTAATAATGTTTTCTTGGTATACTGCCTTCGTAAGCAAAATGCCAGTTATTTGCAAAATTCATATTTTGAGATATGACACTTTTTAGTTTTTTGTCAACACTATGAAAATTAAAAAATAACTGCAAATAATTATAAGCAAAAACACAATATATTAATTCTTATAAAACATAAAACCTGTATGTTTCATATCCGCACTGAGTTTTTGCTTATGGATCTCTAGATACTGTGTTATTCAATACAAATTTATTTTGTTTATTAATTAACTCCTTGGTGATTTTCCAAATGCTTTAGTTTACCGTTAACCATATTGATGTGCCATATATATTTCTTTTTTTCATATTTTTTATGTTTCTAATCCTATATTTGTGGTGATATACTCACGTGTCTGTGTCATATAATTGCTCGTCCCATCTCAACACAGGACCATATTGTCTCAAATAATGTACAATAAACTTATGAATGAAAATATATAAATAAAATAAATTTATTCATACAAACTCGTATTAGGTACACATAATAATAATCACGTATCCCAAAATCTATGAGATCAATGGACCTGTGTTGAATTGGGATACAACACAATGGAAAATGGAAGCATATACATGATTAAATAATAGCAAAAATAAAAAAATTAATATAATAACATTAACCTATGAAGTAAATGGGGTCTAGAATTCCAACCGTTCATGCGCTCAGTAGCTGCAAGACTTGTAATCTAACTTCTATTTTTGTAAATAAGTTTTTTTTTCGTTTTATAATATTACTTAAACTCTAAACTTCTTAAAAAAAAAAAAAAAGTAAATAGGAGCTAGATTTTTTGATGTCCATGCGCTCTATAACTGCAGACCGTGCTGTAATCTAGCTCCTATATATCATAATTGAAGACGAGGAACTAGAATCCCAACCGTCCATGCGCTCTGTAGCTGCAAGACGTGCTGGGATTTTTATTTATTGTACAGCGCCCTTTAAGGTAATTTTGCACAAAAACGGCGCTAGATAAATTATCCAAATATATATATGACCATATGTACATATATTTCAATTAACATCTGGACAACACGTTTAATAGTACATAAATCTATGCAATATCTCGCAGCAGTCTCCTGCAATGGTCTCTTCCCTTAGACAAAATCCGGACTTGTACACACAAAATGGCGTTCGTTTTGGAAAACTTAATATGTTCATCCAGGACATTGAGCACTCTTGGGGCCACAAAAGAGAAATTCCCCTGAGAAAACGTCGTACGTGTTTTTGATTGACATATTAATACATAGACACGCCTTATAGAGTAAAATATTTTAAAAAGTAGTGACACGAAAACGTACATAGTTGCCGAGTTTGTTTATTAATAACGGCGGCCTCCGTGGTGTAGTGGTCAAGACGCTTGACTCACGCACGGGAGGTTCCGGGTTCGATTCCCGGTGAGAACACAAAAATTAAAATGTGATTTTTCTCAAGCCTGGGTGCTCTGTGATGTAATTCACCACTGTAATTAGGCCTCCTGGCCTGTTGTGGTGCAAAAAAAAAAAGTAATACCGGGGCTGCATTTAGCGATCATGCAGATGCTACCAAAAGTTTTAGGATGATCATTTTTGGCACATTAAGAAGTTTGTATTTTAATGTTAACAATCAAAATCAGTTTTTGGTGTATCCCAATCAGATTTTTTCCTCAAATTCCTTAAAATTTCGACACATGTATTTCTTTTCACTGGATTTTGAGGAATCCAAAAATAATATAAACTCATATTTGTTATATATTACAAAGTGCTGTTTTGCTTCCAACGGCAGCATTATTATGATTATTATAGATAACTTAAATAGCGCCATTTTTGCAATAAAATAACTTTAGGGCGATTTACAAAGTAATTATATGAAGAAATAAATTTAATTTCAACTTTTTGAATTAGTAATTTAATCAAAATAACTTACTTTGTCAGCATAGCGATCTAATACTTTAAGAAAGTTAGATATTGTTAATAAGTGGAACAGTAAGGTCTTTTTAACTGAAATAGGATACAGGGTTTTTATAATGCTAGTTGCTTTTTGAACTGACTGTCAACTAATAGTCTAATAAGAAAAGAGTAACTTTACTAAATGTTTGACTACAAAGTTAATGTTTTAAATATTAATGAAAGAGTAATTTTAGTTTAATAAATATTTATTTCATTTGCAAAAGCAAAATAAAAAACAATACATTTTTATAAAACGGCGTAGGTACAAATAATCCGAAGATTCTAAAAACTTAATACGAGTAAGTATAGTTTTTTACTTTATTAAAATCACTTGTGATTTGAGAATGTCTTTTTGATATATTTGCCGAAAAATAAAATAATAATTAAGAGAAATTGCATATGTAATTTTATATTTAAAAAAGGCGTAAGGTGCGATTAAACTACTGTAGATCAGATCTCGCCAGAGTCTGCTATACTGATTTCTTTAGTCGTATTCCCAGGCTGGGTGCCGAAGGAATCAATCTTCTTCAGCACGTCCATGCCTTCGACAACTTCTCCGAAGACGACGTGCTTATTGTCCAGCCAGTTCGTCTTCGTGGTGGTGATGAAGAACTGCGACCCGTTGCTGTTGGGCCCGGCGCTGGACATGGCGAGCATGCCCGCCGCGGTGTGGCCGAGCTGGAAGTTCTCATCGTCGAATTTGTCTCCGTAGATTGATTTTCCTCCTGTCCCATTGTTGTGGGTAAAATCTCCCCCTTGGACAATGAAGTTGGGGAAAACTCGGTAGAACGAGGACCCCTTATACCCGAAGCCCTTTTCCCCGGTGCACAGCGCCCGGAAGTTCTCGGATGTCTTCGGAACTACGTCTGATCTCAGTTCCATGACCAGCCTCCCGATCGGCTGTCCGTCTGCTGTCATGTCAAAATACACCCGCGGTAACCCCGATTTCTTGGCACATCGTCGTATAAAATTTAAACTGAACATTTGATTTGATAAAAATTGCCTGCTACAAACGCGGCCAGCTGTCGTAATTAACAAAACCCGAATAATTTTGTTTCAAGAGTGTTCTGTCATTATTTGAAATCGAAATGGAACGCATAAATTAAATTTGAAAATATATTTATCATAATTCAGTTCCTACACAATATAATAAATCGTTGGCCGCGTGGTATGGTGGTCAGCGCGTTTGCCTACAATGAAAGAGGTCTCGAGTTGGATTCCCGACATGATTGACATGAAATATTTTTTTTTTTAAAGTTGTTTTTACACTTGAATATTTGAACGTTGTTGAGCAGAAAACAATTTTGTAAAAATGAGAAATTTGTGTTATCGAGTGCAGTAAGGTCAATTCTTTGCTATAAACAGCCAGACCGTTTTTATGCAAAATAACTGTAATCGCCTTCTGAAAATAGTGTCGATCGGCATTTCTCAATTTGCAGAAAACACCCACAGCATTAGAAAAAACTTACAGTACTTTAAAAATCGTTAAAACTGGCGAAATACATAAAAAGGTTCTTATTTGTGATATAAAAAAAGCTAATGTATTCATTGTTTATTATTTGTCAAAGTCAAAAACATTCCAATTGTTGTGTAGATTTGATTATTCACTATTTCACAAATGTGTTATTATTTCAGTTTAACTTTTCTATGACTAGCTGCTTTCTGCATAACTAGGTTTATTTCATAGTTCCTGGACTGGCACCTGAAGCCTAAGACTGATCGTCTTACCTTCATGTAAAAATGTTCAATAAACGCTGCGATTGGTGTACCAATGCAGTGTCCTTTGCACCATTAGGAGAAGAGATCGGAATGAGGCAAGATACACGATATTTTAGGGCTAGACCGCAGAACATCAGCAGAACATTCTCGTAGTATATTTAAATAAAAAATTTGCTATTTTTTTTTTGATAATTATTATATTTTGAAAATGGAGAAACTCATTTCCGCGTGTCCGCGTCCTGTGCGGATCGTTTCGTTGATCAAATACGTTTTTTTATTTTACTAATACAAAATTAATTTTTCCATAAAATTCATCAGGATTTTTTTTTTAATCCATCTTAATGAGTAATCCTTTGAAATTTCGCCGTATGACTATAAAACCGTGTTTTCAATAAAACATTAAAATTTGACATTGAAAAATGTTATGATAGTTTTTTTATGCAAGATAAAAAACATTTGAAAAACGAACTAAAATACTTCCTTAATTATTCTGATTGAAAATTTTTTGTATTGAAATATTTAAACATTTATTTAGTAAATAACACAACTTAAAGCACCTTAGAAATAGATTTAATTTATGGAATACCAAGGTTTTTTACCACTTTTGGCCATCCACAATAAGTTTTTCTGGAGTATTATGCCGTGTGTAGTTCGTATTATTTACCGATGTTTCGGACCGCATTAGAGCGTCCGTCATCAGGGTTAATGTTATTTGTGAAATAGACGTGTAACCTCAAGAACTTAATAAGGATTTGTAACGTGTCGTAGTGATTGCTGCCTAAAGTCTATTGTATCCCACCATCGCCCAGCACGTTTTTTTTTATCCATCAGGCTTTATGAATTAAAAACCCAATGGACGCACACATAAATTTATAATGTTTTAATTTTAAAACACTGCATTTTTTGTATGTTTTGTTATTTACTTAAAGACATATTGTTGATACCTATCTTTGTTGAAATAGCTAGGTATCAAAAATGTAACCGTTTAAAGAATATATTTTTTGTAAACAAATGGTCACGATTATCTATTTAGTTTCGTTTATGTGCTATAGTACCGTAGGTGGTAATTTTTATTCGTTACATAAGGCGTTATGTAATCAAAACTACGCAACTTTATCAATTACTATCGATATTCGAAGGAAAAGCAGGCAATCGCAAATAATTATGCTGATTGCCCATTGAGTATAGAGTATAACACGTTACAACAGTAAATAGCGTGGAAAAAATAACATGTTACAGTTAACATACGAGTACATACACACTGTTATATATTAGATGTGATTTTTTTACAACAGCCACATTATTACATAAGTTCACTTTTTTATTAATTAAATGTGTTATTTAACAAGCGCAATTTGTACAATGGTTAAGCGAAAACGTTCATTTTTAAATTGTATTAAACACCGCACTAAAACACGCAAACTCTTGTGCTATAACTTTTCGTCGCTTCAGTTCGTTTTTGTCCAACAGACCAAAACACAAATCTGCAAAAATAGAGCTTTGAAATTTTTTCTACGAAATAGGCATAAATAATGACCAAAACTTAAGTCGAAATTTGTTAAAAAACCCCTTGAACAATTTTAAAAATATATTTTTATCATTTTCAAACAACTGTATTTTATTTTATGTAACTCAATTATAACTTATGACATAATACGATGGGGAGGCACTAATAAATCAATTTCAAAACCTATCGAATCTGCTCAAAAATCAATAATTAAAATAATTTTAAAAAGCCCTTCAGGTACCCCAGCATCAAGTTATTTGAGGCAATTATATATTTTTAGAATTGTAATGTTTGTTAAAGCAAATTATTCTACCAAATCTCAAAAGGAACACTCCCACACTACCAGAAGTCAAACTAGAGGATGGGTCATGGGGTCTACCACAAACTTTGGATTCGGGCAAAGAAATTTCAGGTTTCTGGGCCCCAAAATATTCCATATGTCACCTGAAACATTGCAATACCATGACCCGGATTCAATTTAA
This sequence comes from Micrasema longulum, assembly GCF_059751315.1. Lineage (NCBI taxonomy): Eukaryota > Metazoa > Arthropoda > Insecta > Trichoptera > Brachycentridae > Micrasema > Micrasema longulum. The sequence goes on along the minus strand of NW_028279440.1, from coordinate 124,321 downwards.
TCAATTTGTGAAAAATTGTTTACTGGGTTAAGGTCGAGAAAAATCGGAAAATTTACTCAAAAACATTCTTAAATAATAAATGGTATAAATTAATATTGTAAAACTGTATAGTAAATTAATATTGTATACCTGTATAGTAAATTGACTAGTAGGTAGTAATGTTATTGTTTATTTTTGCATAAAAATGTCTGCCTTAAAACAGGTTGTACCTAGTTAGGCAGACTAGACATGATCCAGAGAAATCTATTACCTAAGTGTTTATGTAGTAGATAAAGTTATTGTTATATTTGTTAAAAAAACTATTATTATTTAAATTTTATAAATTAAGGCTTTCTCAGTTTTTAGGTACACTTGCCTTAATTTCGTTAAAAATGGTATGTTGGACAAAAACGAACTAGAGCCATTTTTTGTCTGCCTCTTGGTGTAATAATCAGTGCGTTTGCTTACCATCCCGACATGGGTGTTTTAATACTAGAATATTTTGTAGTTCCTGGACTGGTACCTGAAGCGTAAGACTGATCATCTTACCTTCATGCAACATAAAAAAGATCATGATACGCTGCACTTGGTGAACTAATGCAGTGTCCTATGCATCATTAGGTGCGGAAAGGAAGTGATGATGATAATGATGTATAAATAGCTTTTACACGCGGCTTTGTTTGTATGGTATTAGGGAGAAATAAGTTAATAAATTAGTTTATAAGAATTTTCACCATGGAACGGTATATTTTTCATTTTTCCTGGATAATAGTGTGTATCGATTGCCGGTTCTCCAACTGTCGCTATGCAATATAACAACTATCTGGTAGTCTATGGCGGCGTAGCATCGTCATTTTCTTTTATTATTTTTTTATTTTTTCACTAAGAATTTTCCCGAAAACCGTGTATAATAGTTTTTAGTTTATTGAAGAGATTATTATGTTTTTTTTATTACTTTGAAAACAAAACTATTTTGACCTACGGGCCTACACTCCCTCGTAGATGCCTTTTCAATGTTGTGCGAAAAAGATAACTACACGTCGGACTGATTATGCCTTACTTACGAGTTATCTACTCGTTCGCGCATCGTTATCCGAGTCATTCTAATTCATATTTCGTTGGTGCAGAAATTGTAATTCACACAAACGGTTCATTAAATAAAATTTGTAATTCCTAGAGGCATTACGTTGTGACTGAAGTGTTGAGTTTGTTGAGTATAATGATCTAACACGGGGTCGCCAAACTACGGCCCGCGGACCGAAACCGGCACGCGAACACGTTGAATCCGCGTTACAACAGAAATAGAAAACATTGAGTATGGAATATAGAAATCTAGGCGTTTACAAGGCTTATAAGATGCCTTCAGTGGCCTCCGTGGTGAAGTATTTAAGACGCTCAGCTCACGCACCCGGGTTCGATTCCCGGCGAAAACACAAAAAATAATGTGATTTTTCTCAAACCTGGGTGTTTTGAGCTGTAATTTAGCGCAGTATTTGGAGCCTGGTCTGTTGTGGTGTAAAAAATAAGTTTTATTGCCTGGATTAAGTGGCCGCTTGCACACTGTGTAACACTCACCATTTTGCCTATGTTTTAACATTTATATTTCTTCAATCTATTGATTTTTGTAAAGTTAAAGAACTGAAACCTTTATTTTTTTGAAGAGATTCATCTGATTGAATTATTTCACATACTAGGCAAAGTCTGAAAAACTTTTTTTAAAATTCTTTTGGCACCAGTGAAATAACACGGATATTTAAATTAAGGCAAATTGTGAATGTTACGCAGTGTGAAAAGCGGCCACTTAAACCTGTCAATGACAGATCATAAGCCGTGTAAATAGATCGCCTTATAAAATGAAATGAGTAAGTAATTAGTCAGCAATCGATACAGGTAAGAATCGGCAATCGATACAAACTACTTTCATCTCGAAATAAATATATCGTTCCATCGGGAAAATTCTTAATGATAATTAACTAATTTCGAAAATAATTAATTTATTATGCACTAATATCATCTTAGATCCCCAACACAAAGACGACTTTAACAAATACAAATTAATTCTACTTTCGGGCAAAGGGATTTAGAATATCAATTAAAATCTTTAACCTACTTCCACTGTCCATTAAAACACTTACTTAGTAACGAGAAAACGTTCAAAAAGGCTATAAAAAAATAATAGTGGAGCTGGGATATAAGTAAAATGGATTGTGTCATTCACCCGAACCAATATTTAATCACCTTCTTGACAAACGTATAGTTTATGTTATGTTTTCGTTCTTTTATTTTGCGTTTTATAATGTAAGTAACATAGGTTTACAGAAATGAAATAAAAACATAAATACGTAGTGTTAAAATTTGTTATTTTTTGCTGTATATTCAGTCTTCTTTGTATATTCTCACATGTCAAAAAATATGAATGAAATATAAAGCAACAATGTTTTGAGTATGTCCAAATGCTTGCAGACTGGCTGGATTTTCTCCCTAGGGAGTTGTTCAGATTGAAATTTATTGCAACATCGAGGAAAAAAAAATTGAGAAGGGAATATGGTAGTCTAGGCATTTACAGGGCTTATGACCTGTCATTGGCTGGTTTAAGTGGCCACTTTACACACTGTGTAACATTCACCATTCTGCCTATGTTTGAACACCCACATTTCCTCAACTCTTCCATCTGTTGAGTTTTGTGAAATAAAAGAGCTGAAACCTTTATCACGCGGGTGAGATTCATCCGGCTGAACCAATTCTCCTACTAGGCAACGCCTGAAAACAATTTTGAAATTTTTCATACTTCTTCTTTTACCTGGTAGTTAATTCAACAATGTTTTAAGTATGTCCAAATGCTTGCATACTGGCAAAGTGGCCACTTAAACCAGCCAATGACAGGTCATAAGCCCTGTAAATAAATGCCTAGATTTAGAATTTTTAATTTATTACCAAAAGAACTTAAATTTAACTCACATTGCAACAAGAGCAAAATAAGAGAGTGGCTACTCGATCAAGAGTTTATATATGAATAGTAGCTTAGGTGTAAATATTTTATTTTTTCATATATTTTCTTGTATTTAAAAAATAAATTTATGTATTATTATTTGTATAAACATGTTTATTCTGATCTTTCCGGCTGTTAATTTTTATATGTTTTTCATTGTTTTTATAAATGTAAATAATATTATTAAGTCAGTATAAATATAATCTTCACCAACAAGCTACAAAAAGTGGCTTGGTGGGATTTTAGTTTTAGTAAAAATATAACACGTGAATTTTTTTTTTTAAATTGTAAAAATGTATAATTATGCTATTAAATCAAATAAAAACTCCCATATTCCCTTCTCAAAAATGTTTTCTCTCTCTGTTGCAATAAAAATAAAATATAAAGCGTTTAATAAATTAATAAACTTCCTTTGGAGCAAGTAGTTTGAATACCTCTGATGTAACACAATGTGTAATTTAGTTGGAATGGAGTGAATTTTTAACAACTTGGCGTGGCTCACGACTCAGTTGAAGTTGGCAAATCAAACGTGTGGTGTGTAGTATACTTTTAGGTCTTTCATATTCTAAATTATCGTCGAAATTGAATCATGTATGTATGCTAACGTTGAAACTGAACCATGGCATCACGCAAGATATCAATCGACCGCAAGTGCTTAAAATACGGTAAAATACCAACCATGGCGTAATAACCGGGAATAAAAGAACACTCGATGTATGTACGTAGATCTTGGGATTGTTTTAGACTCAAAACTACTTTTAAAATCGCAAATCAATAAAATTAACTCCGAAGCATTGAGCATGTTAGGTTTCATAATTCGAATGAGTAAACACTTTGATAATCCAAAGGCCCTAATTTCATTATATTATTCGCTTGTCAGAAGCCATCTGGAATCCGCATCTCAGATATGGAATCCCCAGTATGCCATATACATATATAACCAGAATAGAAAATATTCAAAACAAATTTATAAAGTACCTTAAATACAAAAACGGTATTTTTAATGAATCAACTCTCACTGCCTCTACCTTCCATGGAATCACTTCTCTACAATACCGTAGACTGTGTGCGGACCAACTAATGCTTTACAAAATTATGACAGGAATAGTTGACTGTACAGAACTACTTAGTTTAATACCAATACATGTGCCAGCCAGGATTTGTAGACGGTACCACCTGTTTCATGTACCAATAAGTAAAACATGGTATGTTAAAAATGCTTTTTTTCGTAGAACTTTTTCAGTGTACAATACAAAATTTAAAGATATAGATAACACAAACATCACTCTGTCAGATTAAAAAAAATACACTAAAAGTGCATTATGTAACTTAGTAGACATTATAATAATAAATATGTACATCTCCCTTCCCCTCCTTATCCTCTCTTCAAACATTATTGTCCTAATCCCGCCCAATTTACAATAACTTACTGTCATTAAAAAAAATATTTTAAAAATCTTTGATTATTGAAAAATATTTACGAGTACATGAAAATAACAATAATAAAACTCAGAAAAAAGTCCTAAAAGGCGACATTTAAAACTGGGTCTAATTTGAGCCAACACCGCTAAGCGCGTATTTTTTAGACCAGCGGGCTTTAAAAATTAATAAGAAACGCGGTCTGACCTTTCTTCATACAACCGTATTCCCGTATTTTCTTCCTGAATTTGGGCAGTTATTTTTTAACACAATTTTTGTCGACCTCGTGGTGCAGTGGTCAACGCATTTGCCTACCATGCAAGAAGTCTCGGGTTCGATTCCCGACATGGTTCAAATGAAATATTTATTTTAAAATGTGTTTTTACACTAGGATATTTCATTGTCCCTCGACTTGCACCTGAAACGTAAGACTGATCATCTCACCTTCATGTTACAAAAATGATCAAGATACCTTGCTTGTAGCGAGTACAACAGGCTACCGGAGTCCTATAGAACGTCAATAAATAACTGTATTCATTTAAAAAATTACTACTTGAGGAGGTACGTGGAGGGTGAAATTTAGTTTTAAGTTATTTTTTCCCTTAAATATTTCTTTCTTGCAATATGTAAATATAACAATTTTATTTTTAATTTTTATTATGGATTGTTTAAAGGATGGCAAGCGGATGTATGATTTGTATCATATATTTGCTTGCTATCTTATTTCAGTTTTTATGTACATATTATTACTTGTTACTTTATTACTATTTGTTGCTATATTATTGTTGTTAACATACCTATGTGTAAATATTTTTCTGTCCCAAAATGAGTTTGTTGTAACTCCTGGGAGTACAAAAAAAAAATTTGTATGATTTAATAAATAAAAAAATAAAAAAAATACGCTGCGATTAGTATACCTATGCAGTGCCCTATGCGCCATTAGGTGCGGAAAGGAAATTATTAAATAATTTATATTTTTAACACATTAAAGATATTTATCATTTGCGTGTCTTTATAATTTTGCTTATTTGATAGAGTTTTTCAACCGAATATTTTAGAGTGAAAGAATTTAATAAATTCCTTGACACTTCTTGTGATATTTTAAAACCGTCACGAGTTAGTGACGTCACGTCACGTTAGTGTAATAATAATAATTGAGAGTCTGTTATAAGAATGAAAAGACAGATATCATTTAATATCGGTAAATGCGAATCGTGCGGATTATGGTGAATTATATTTTCTGCTTGAATGACTTTTCAACAATAAGAGAGAAAATATTTAATGTCGCAAACGGGATAAACTGTTGGTCATTGCTATCAATATTGTTATATATTTCAAAAGAGATGGAAAACTCTTATTAGAAAAATATAGAACTTGAGATGCTCCAATTCGACGTCTTCCATTTTTTAGTTTTTTTTAAATTGCAAAATTATTTTTTGTACTCCTAGGATTTACAACAAACTCATTTTGGGACAGAATAATATTTACACAAAGGTATGATTTTTACATTTTTTTTTCTTGCACCACAACAGGCCAGGAGGCCTAATTACAGTGGTGAATTACATCACAGAGCACCCAGGCTTGAGAATTGATAATGATAATAATACAGTAACAAGTAATAATATGTACATAAAACTGAAATACGATGGCAAGCAAATAAATACAAAGAAATTTAAACAATCCATAATAAAAATAAAAATGAAATATTTACATATTGTTAGATAGAAATATCCGAGGAAAAAGAAGAACTTAAAACTAAATTTCACCTTCCACGTACCTCCTCAAGTAGTAATTTTTTTAATGAATACAGTCATTTTTTGGCGTTTTATAGGACTCCCTTAGCCTGTTGTACTCACTACAAGCAAGGTACAGCAGCGGAGACCTTCGACCATACCTTGTCGTTCGTGATATTAAAATTTTTTTTTAAATATTCGAGCCATTATTGAGAGCTTGCTCATTGCGTACCGCACACCGCATCTGAGATATTGTGTCTCCTTGGCGGTGTCCACACATTAGGAGAAATTGTTCGTCGCCGAACAAGAAAAGCTGTTCTAAAGCTCTATGTAACCCAATCGTTATTTTAAAATAATTGTTTACTTCGAATCCATAAAAACAACATACATAGTGGTGTTTCTACGTCACTAAACGTAAATACGCCACCTATAGCCCTTAACATATAGCTTGATTAAAATGACAGCTGCCAAACTAATATGACTAGTGATGGAAAGTACTGATCACTGACCATGTACCGATCAAATCTATTTTATCATGCAAACATGGATGTCTGTTTTTGTAAATTGATATAAACGCAAAAACAAGCCTATTATAGTGTGTGTTAAGACAAATATTCTCCAAAAATAAGATATTTTATACTTTTTTTCATGTACAACATTGAATGAATTTTTTTTCCGATCGATTTGCATTGATCGATTTCTCCCATCTCTAACATTTTTGCAAAATGATGGAACCTTGTAAGAAACGTCATTAAAAATTAGATTTCTTTTGTTTTTTTTATTATTTTAGAGCTGATTTTGTATAATTGTGATGATTTATATGTTAAGCATTGTATTAAAAAAAAAATTTACACGCCAGATACGAATAATTTTTCGTTTGTCAACATAAATCACTCCTTAGACGTTACTACAAAGTTTTTATTTATTTAATCCAATATAAAATTCAAACACATAGTTAACAAAAATGTTTATACAATAGGTAGGTACATTCAATATATATTTATATATTTTTTATGGATATAGCCACTCCACTGGCCCACAGGCACGTTCCGGAGTGTCAGTGAATTATTTATTTATACATAATTGTACATAATTTCACATCAAATGTGTAAAAATTCAAAAGAAATAAAAAAAAAAAAAAATTAAAACATATCTACATCAATGAAACGAAAAAGGATTTTCGGGAAACTATAATTACATTCTTATGAATGAAACATATTCCTCAGCTTCCTGTCTAGTCTTTTTAGCAATCCATTTGTGTACTCTAGCTTTGAAAATATTGTTTTTCATTTTGTTATGTCGTCACTTTTGCTGACAACTGTCATTCTAATCAAGATATATTTTAAGGACTATAGAACAATTGGTGACATCTTAATTCCAAAATTAAAAACGTTAACAGCACAACATCATTGAACTTCCAGAGTAATGAAATGTACGGATCTGGGCTTGGAGGGGAAGATTTAGCAAAAAAGAAATCTCCTTTCCAACCAATAGCCAGGCGAGAACTATTCACAAGGATCCGTTACAATAGATCTTCACGGGTCGCAGTGACGTCAGGAGTTTGTTTTGCAATCACCCCCACCTTTAATAATAATAGTATAATTGATTTAGAAAAATCTTAAATAAAAACAAAATCGGTTCAGTTTTGGGGTAGGGAATTCGAGATCTCGAATTTCTCGATTTTAGTTAGGCATAATAAATCTGACGAGACGTGCAGTTGTCCTTTTCGCACAGTAACCGCTCTTCTGAAGCTAATCCTCTTTAAACTTGATTTATGGATGAGAGGGTGGAAAGTAAAGTTGTAGCTGTACAATGTTTTCTCCCTTTTATGAACTTATTATTTAATATTTATATTTTTCCTTTTTTAGAATGTAATTATTTTACCTCTCTCCTCCTGAATTCATAATAAATTAGTGTGAAATCTGTTTTTTTTATTGTTCTTTTGTACCTTGTATTTATATAAACTGTTTGATTTCTTTAATAAATAAATAAACTGAAATCTTTTTTGACGTGTTGTGGTCCCGTGGCTAGTGTCTCGGACTCACAGACCAAAGGTCCGTGGTTCGAATCCCACTCTACCCCAACTTGATTCCATTTTCTAATAGTGAGTTATTTACAACTCGTTCAGAATGGCCCTCAAAATTAAATATTTGGGTAAATTATAAGAACGCAAATATTTCTTTTTAAAAAAAATAAAAAATGATATAAAACAGTTAATTTAAAAACCCTTAAAAATCTAAGACTTTTTTTACCGATATTTATTGGCAAACTAAAAATACTTCGGTATCAAAATAAAGCTTTATTTTTTCAAATTTCTCTTATTTTATACGATTTTTATTATTGTGATTAATTATTTATAATATAATTATCCTGTATGTAAAAATCGTATTTTAACATTGTTGATCAGAAGCATTGAATACTTTTATAAATTCAGGTCGAATTTATTGGGATTTCTATTTTGCATCATAAAAACAATGAAAAGTTTACAGAAGGCAACGTTCGAGTCCATTCCTCATTATAATGTTGGCATTTTATAACAATTACAATACTCGGCATTAGCACGCAACCCAACTGTTACACTCGACATCTGGTTCTCACAAGCAATATTATTATTTCCTTCACTCTAAGTGAACAAACAATTTTTCGTCATTCCTACTGTCCGCGTCCTATTTTCTAAAAAATGTAATGAAATTAGTACATTTTTAATGTTGCATTGTATAAAAAAATAATCAGAAATTTGTATACAAAACCGATAAGGGAAAATATTAGCCTAAGTACTTAGGGCTTATGACATGTCATAAGCTGGATTGAGTTACCAATCTGCACACGTTTGACCTTTCATACTTCCTCAATTATTACAACCGCTGATGTTTGTTTTGTGAAGTAAAATAATCGGGTTGTGGTCCCGTTGCGCACTCACGAATCTGAGGTCCGAGGTTCGAACTCCACTCTATCCAAACATGATTTTTAAGTTGTTAGTTATTTACAAGTCGTTGAAAATGGCCACAAAATTCAAATATTTGGATGAATCGTAAGAACGTAGATGTTTATTTTTCTTTAAAAAAATAAAAAAAATTGAATAGGATTCACTTAGCGCCAGTTTTGTGAAAATCACCACAAGGGTGGCTGTACAGTTAATATATATCCCAACACGTCTTGCAAAAAATATTGTTGAAGTCTTTATTATTTTTTGAAAAACGACAAAATAAATCGAGTTGAATAATTTGAAGAAATATTCAATTCAATGAAAAGTAAAGTTTTCGATTCGATTGCTGCTCTCAGGTAAAACTCCTGAAAAAGGAAATCGAATTGAGAAAAGTCCTCCCCGGAGTACAGTGGTTGGCGTCTTCGCCTACCATTCTTGAGATTTTGGAATTGCTGTAAATATGAAATATTTGTTTATAAGGTAGTTTTACACAGAAGTATTTATTAATCTAATCTTCTTCAACTTATCTGATGTTATTAAATTTATAAAATTACTCTAATGGACATTGGCTATTGTGTTACAAGGAAATACAGTTTTTGCTACCATTTGTGTTTGCAATGTGGCCATGAGGATAAATGACAGTAGCCGACAAATGCTCGGAATCTAATTTGCAGAACTCCAGTGAAAGGGACAGTGAAACTAGCAGAGTTAAATTAAATTTGACTCGCGATACATGATTTATTTGTAAAAATGTTTTTTTTTTATAATAATTACTAAGATTTTAACAAAAACCAAAGATTTTTTCATAGAAATTCTACATCCTAACTCACAGAAATTCTACATCCTAACTCATAGAAATTCAACATCTTAACTCAAAGAAATTCCATACCCTAACTCATAGAAATTCTACATCCTAACTCATCGAAATTCTTCATCCTAACTCATAGAAATTCTACATCCTAACTCATAGAAATTCTTCATCCTAACTCATATACTGAAAATCAATATTATAGAAGTAGTGGAACTATTCATTAAAAGAATCCAAACTTTCTGAATTTTCACAAGAACGATATATTTACATTTGATAATTTGCCATAGGAATGTATATAAACGTTGATTTGTGTTAGGATATAACATTTAAAGTTTATTTTTGCAAGAAACAATTATTAACTGTTTTTTTGTTTTTTTATTCTTTATTTGAATAACCAACAGCTATATTTACCTTAAATATAAAACAAAACTAATTACAAATAAGCCAATTACAGGTTTTCTCAAGTAGCATCACAGTAAGTAAAAAAATATTTTCGAATATAAAATAAACAGTAATCTAATGTAAATTAAAAAGAAAAGAAAAAACACTACAAATTATTTCAAAAGCAAACGCCGCACGTCATTATGATTATTCGCAAATAAATCAATGTTTAATGATTTTGAAAATACATTAATATTATTAAAAGTTCGCTATAAATATGAATTTTGCCTATAATTAGATGAAACAAGAGGAATATGAAGAAGAAGGTTATTCCTTAGTACTTTGGAAGAAACATTAATAGAGAGTTTGCATAGTAGTTCAGGACAGTCAATTGAACCAGAGGCAATTTTTAATAGATAAATTATATCAGCTATTTCACGACGTTTTTGCAGAGGTAATAAGTGATGCTTTTTACATATTTGAATATGTTGATCGGGTTTAAACTCAAGTTTCAACCGGAAACACGTGTGCTTAACGAATTTCTTTTGAATATTTTCAATGCGTGATATCTGCACATTGTACATGGGATTCCATATTTGTGATACATATTCCAGGTTGCTTCGCACCAATGTACAGTAAAGGATTTTGAGTGTCTTTGCCATGGTGAACGACATAGAGCCACGCATAATTAAGCAAAGCGCACGCGATGACTTTTTTATGATGCTGTCAACATGGGCGTCGAAAAGTAATTTACTATCATGGATATACCTAGATCCTTTACACATAATAAGCGTTAGAGGTTTTGACCCTTGAGCACATAGTTTTATATGCCTTTGTACAGGTATGTTATTTGTGCAATGTTTTCATATTATTACCCAATCAAATGATAATCCAATTGAATTTGATTCGCTACAACTACGCACATATATATTTTGATAAACAAAAATATAAATCGCTAGATCTCATATGGAAAAATGTATTTTTTAATCGACATTTCGCTTTGTGAAAACGGTCCTAAATAGGGAAATATCACATACTACAATACCGATAAAAAATATGAAATGTATTTAGCAAAATTAATTTTATTTTCAAAATGAATATGGAAATTGTGGAGAAATATTTTTATACATACCTATTTTAAAAAATAAATGGTTAAATGAGATGTCCCTACAAAAACGCAATATGTTCGGCCATGATATTTTTCATTTATTGAAAAAAAATGTTGACTATTAAGTCACCTATTAAAGTATAAAATTACATATGGTTTGTACATAAATAATTAATAATAAAGTTTCTACCTCTCTAATAGAGTAAAAACTCGTGTTTAGAAAGGGAGCTGGTTTTACATTTATTTTAATTTTTAAATATGTGCAGAAAAATTATATTTTATTTTTAGTCTCGAAAACAGATTCCTTAAAATTAGATTTTATATTCTAAAAGACACAATTTTTCACTGTTTGAAGATCAGGATACAGTGGGTCTCATGTGTTTTTTCAATTAAGATTTATATATTATTTTAAATTTTAAATTATAAAAAAAAATTTAGTTGGATGATTTATATATCGCCATTTTTGTGAAAATCACCTGAAGGGCGCTGAAGTTATATTGCATCTGTGTAAAGTCAAATTATTTGTAAATCTAGGGTTTTGAGAATTTCGTTAATTAGTCCCCAGCCTATGATTGCGGAATATGACGTCAAGGTTCGTGATGATGTTCTATTTAAATTTAAACGGCACAAAAAAGTTCAAAATTTACACGAATTGTGATGTATTAGGGGCGAGGCCTCAAATGGACCGTTTTCGTGGAAACTCAAAAACATTTTTTATGCTACTAGAAAGTAGTAGAAAAAAATATTTTACTCGGCAATATTTCATAGACCCTTATCAATTTGAAATGGTAAAAAAAACCTGATATTTCCTTGTATTACGTTTAGAAATCTAAGTAGCTTAAGGTATAAACGTTGTGGACTCTAATCTTGTAGTAATGGATTTTTAAAAACGTTCAATGAAATCCCATCTCGCGGTTTCATTAATCAAAATGAATCATAGTGATCAAAACTTTTTAATTAAGACAATATATCTACATCCAATGTGTGTATAATCATTTCTTAATCGAATAATCGTGTTATAAATCTCAGGCTTTATAGACCAGTGCGCGTGAAAACGGTTAATTATACGCCTAGAAATATGCATGCTAATTTAATTACATTATCTACACCTATTTAAAACGCTTTATTAGCAGATATTTCAACAGAGATGATGAAGCTTTATGCTAGAAATATGTGAAATTTTCATCTATTCAATTCTGAACTATTCTAAACGCCAGTTTTTTCAAAATGCTTTTTACAGAATATGATTCACGGTGAAATTTCCTTCGTTTTTGCATTATCTTAAAAGTTAAATATGCAATACTGTTTAAGGCTGTAGCTTGGTAAAACGAACGCAAAATTAGGAAATCATACGATTTTGCCATTGTAAAACGAATGTTTTTTTTTAATCGCGCAATAATAAAATAATAAAAAAACATAAATTAGATAAAGACAATATTTTTAAAGGTATTTCTGTTAAAAAATATGCTAAAAAGTTTTATGTTACTAAAATATAATTAATTCATTAAAGGTATCATTTTTGCACAGCGTCCTTAAAGTGATTTCCACAAAAAATGGCGCAATATGAATTATAATAGTATTCAATAGATTAAAAGATTTTCAATTGTGGTGGAGGACGTTTTTTGAAAAGAATCTCACCTTCATCAATAAATAGTAATGCTTTTTTACTTGACAAACTCCTGTCATATACATTAATAAGTGCAGATAGTTGTTTATTAATCATTTATTGATTTTAGATCAAGGATTTTAAGAACAAGTTTAAGTGGCCACAAAACTAAACGAAGACAGTTCATATGGCCTGTGATTGCCTAGATTTCCATATCTCTTCTCTAAAGTATCCACCATCTCTGTTGTGGTGTTTTTTAAAAATTATTTATTATTTTTTTATTTTGATGGCCATTTGCAACGAGTTCAAAATAAGTCACTATTTAAAAAATGGGAATCAAGTGTGGTAGAATGGGGTTCGAACCTTTGATCCGTGAGCCTGCGATACGAACCACGGACTACGACGTTGTTTTTTTTAAAGTATAAAATAAATAAATATTTTAAATGATATCTTATTGCTGTATTATTCAGGGATGCTTTTCTGAATTAGTGGGATAGATTTTTTTAAACTTTATGTGACATTGGGATTTGTATTTTTTGCATGCAACTACACTTAGCTTCATATGTGGCCACACTGATAATTAAACGTCAAATCACGTAAAATATACAGTTTTATAACTGCCATTTCATGGTTCGACAAAACGGAAAAAACTAATACGGCTAGGTCAGTTCAACCTAACTAAATGTTTTGAGTAATGCTTTGTCGGCCTCGTGGTGTAATGGTGAGCGCGTTTGCCTACCATGCAAGAGGTCTCGAGTTCGATTTCCGATATGGTTGATCCGAAATATATATTTAAAAGGGTGTTTTCACACTAGAATATATCATAGTCCCTGGACTGATACCTGAAGCGTAAGGCTGATCCTAGACCCGTGTACAATGTAACACAAATGATTCAATTCAATTCAATTCAAATAAAAAATAAATAACAAACATTCATTCAATACGTACATATTATAAAAACAAAAATACGCTGCGATTGGTGTACTAATGCAGTGACCTATGCACCATTAGGTGCAGAAAAGGAATGATGATGAAGATAAGTTACGTATTTTACATAATCATTTTGGCCGTATATGAAGCAAAGTGTAGTCGCATGCTAAAATTAAAAATCGCCACGTTATATATAGAATCTTCCCCGCGAAAAGATTTAGAAAAGCGCCCAGGGGTGCTATTCTGAACCGCTCTCGCAGCCGTAAAAAACACTTTATCTTTTTATTTACATACAAAATACACGAGATAAATAGGTTTTCTACGGTCGCGAGAGCGTTTGGAATACTAGTCCAGGTATTTTAATGGACGAAATATTTCTAATAGTAAATTATCAATTCAACTATTTTTCTTTTTAGTGATCGGTTTTATGAAAAAATGCAAGTTCGACGCATTGGTATATATATGTTCACTAGATGCAGTACTAAGCACCCGTCTTGTGTTCCATTCAACCTAAGTTCCGGAATCTAACTTCAAGTTAGTAAAGGTGAAGCCATACAGCTTTGAATTCACAGAAAACTGGCATAGACAGTTAGTCTTTTTAACTCTACCGCGCGTCTTGCACGGCAATCTTCACGCGACAACGCTAATTTTTCGGAACATCATTTCAAAATATCGTTCTATGACGCATCTTCTCTATTTAATGCTACCTCAGTGGTTCGAAGTACGAAACGACTTCACGACAGATAATTAAATAAAAACTCATAACACGTACGAAGCTGACACAACCGTGGCACAAAAACAAGACGGAAAGTCATGTTTTTGTGATCTTGTAATTCCGTTCCGTTACAAAAAGCGTCAGGTAGGTACTGCTCAATTTGCCATGTGAAATAGTGTACATGACCATAGAAAAACAATAACTGAAAGCTTGGGATAGTAAACAATTATTGCTTTTAATGATCGCATTAGTGTGCTAACTGCAATAGCTTTACAAAATAACTGCTATTGCTAAAATCTAAACACAGAAAAAAATATGTGATTTATTTTGAGTGGCCGCCTATATAACGCCTGCGTAACACCTATTCTCCTCTACAGATGCGAACCGTGGCACCTCACTATTGCCCAAAACAGCAAAATTCTGAGTTTTGAGAAAGGCGTCTCAGAAAAATCTTGGGTGTGCGGTGGTTTGACTTTGTGTAGAATGAAGTAACAAGAGAACGGACGCAGAAAACTCCAGTGACAACTGTCATCAAGCGGAGGCGATACGGTTGGCTTGGCCGTGTGCTGCGGATGCCCCCCGAGAGCCTTAACCACGCTTGCCTACTTTACAAGGCATCAGGTTCTCGACGTCCTGGACGTCTACTGCTGGCTGTTTGTTGAGCTGGCAGCCGGCAATGATGCTTAGAGGATCTTTGTGAATACCATATGCTGCAACTAGGGATCGGACATGGAATGATGATGTCGATTTTAAGTTGTTTTTACATAAGATCTTTGTGAAATATGTTATTAATTGTATTTTGTAATATTATAAAAGTATAAATAATCTGAAAAAAAAAAAAATTCTGAATAATATATAAATATTTTTTTTCCCAACAGAGAGGGAAAGTATTTGAGAGAAGGGAATATAGATGTCTAAGTATTTACAAGGATTATGAACTGTCGTTGTCTGGTTTTTTTTATTTAAAAAAAAACAAAAATATTTTTTTGTTTTTTTACAATAAACATGATAATAAAACAGAGTATTAAAAAAATAAAGCATAATTACATTTTAATAGTAAAATAGCGTTTAAGCGCCCACCTTACACACTGTGTAAGATTCACCATTATGCGTATGTCTAAACATCCACATTTCCTCAACTCTTCCATCTGTTGACTTTTTTCAAGTAAAAGAGCTGAAATCTTTATCACGTGGGTGACATTCATCCGGCTGAACCATTTCACCTACATACTTGGCAACGCCTGAATACAAAATATAACTTTTATTTAACATTTATTTTAATAAAACCATAAGGTTCAACAGGAAAAACGCCTAATTTTGGGCGTTTCGGCCGTACTTTGTAAGCTGGGAAAAGTTTTTAATAAAAAATTTAATTATGATAAAAATTTTGTGAATAAATTTATTTTTAAATCTTTACCCGTACTCCCATAAAAAAAATATTAATAAAACCATCAAACAGAATTTGGTAATGCTATTCATCTTTCATTATAATTTCTCAATGCTATTGCTAATTATTCGAGCACAAGTACAAGCCTGAGGGAAAAACTGTTCTTTATTTAAAATTGGTAAGAATGTTCCTAACGGTCGCCCACGTTCGATTAATTAGCATTCATTTGTTCTACTTCCGAACGCCATTTAAGAATTTGACTCGTCATTATTGACAGCTCAACCAAATAAAACAGAAATTATTGCGAACGATTAAAAAGCGTAATTAAATTCGCAATCAGGTCTCATTTCCATTAAATGATGGGTGTGCTATATTGAAGTTGATTATTTATTAATGTATTGTTGTTTTGATTTGAAATTTTATATTTTGTTGTTCACTTATCAACAAATCATAGAATTAAGAATAGTCCAGAAACCGCATACGAGCATCAAACAAAAGGCGACTAAACTACTCATAAACGAGTAAGTTTACGTTTTGACCCATTAGTTTCTTTGTAGACGTCGCTCAGTACGCAACTCCTGATTTGAATTTAACTATGCCGTGTTGTGTCCTTTTAAAGTGTAGAAATACTGCTAAGATCTTAAAGAAACAGGATGGGATCACATTTTATTGTAATTAGCAAATGAATGTGTAATTAGAAAATACCTTTTTTTAAGTTTTCATAGTCATAAATAAGTTTTTCCATTTGTCAGATTGTCGAAGAAAAGAAAATTGACATTTCGTTAGTGTTGCCAGGGTAGTATTTTTTTTACACTACTTTGCTCATCTAATGACAGAACTGATGAAAATTGGGCCTCAAATTAAACAACTCTGTGGTGGACATTTGACTGACATTATCTTTAAAACATTAAATATTATTTAACAAGATATAAAAATATCCGTTTTATGTAAAATAAAATTAGTTTTATATGTTAGGTTCAAAGTTCATTGATTCAATTACTCTTATAAAATAACCCTTTCCTTATCTACTATGTTGTGTCAATAAATATTTCCGCAAATTAACAGATTGCTGATTGATTGAATTTCGCCTGTGTTAGTATGGAAAATATTCCAAAACTGCTATTTTCATTTATTTATTTATTATTGATTAGTGGTTGGCAAGCTGAAAGTCAAGAAAAACAGTCGTCATAAAAATTGTAATTTAATTTTCACCTTTTTGCATTAGATACTATTTACTATTTTACAAATGCAATACATTTTATTATTTTTTATAGTAATCGCCGATGAACTGTATTTATTTAGGAGGAAAACAAAAAACAAACCGACGCGAGCGTTGACTTAGAGATTACACACACGTTGACTTATGACTGCGATAACTTAAGCATTTTCATTGTTGTTCATTGCGATCGCTCAAATGCTTAGCATGTTTTCAAGCACGTCGATAGTTATTTATGATTGAGCTACTGGGGTTCTATCCCAAACCACTCTCGCGCACGAGAAAACAAATTTTTTCGTGTATTTTGTTTGTAAATACACGAGATAATACGGCCGCGAGAGCGTTTGGAATACCAGCTCTCTGAGTCATTTATTAAACTATCATCCTAATTATTTAGTAACAGTTTACCAATATTGTTTGACATTATTTCAGACTTCTTTATTTTGTCGCCATATTTTGTCGCCATATTTTGTCGCCATATTTTGTCGCCATATTATGTCGCCATGCAAAATAGATTAAACTCTAACGTGGCATAAACTATCTCTTATATATAAATGTCAGCAGCCTGAAATAAACTTTATATTACTTAGTAATAAAATATGTATGTTACTTTCAACTGTCAGAGAAAGGTATGATTCAAATGATCCATTGTGTTTTTCAGCAACATATTTTTAGTGTCACTAGTGACCAAAAATCAACGTCTGCCATTATTTGTACTGCTGGTAAACCTCTTACAACGCGGAGAATAGGTTCCTATAAAATGCCGTGTTATGATGAACCGTGCTATAATATGAGACTCAGAGTGGAGAAGTGTAGGAGAGGGATTTTCATAATATAGCCGACTAATTCAAAATTTGAATACGTTAATAACATGAACATAATTGAACGTAGTTATGCAGAAACCAGCTAGCCATAGAAAAGTGAAACTGAGACAGTAGCACCTCTGTGAAAAGAGTGAATTATAAAATCTACACAACAGTTAGAATGTTTTTGACTGTGACAAATGACAAACAATGAAAACATTTTTTTTAGATATTATAAACAATAATCTAATTATGTATTTGACCAGTTTAATTGATTTTAAAAGTACCGTAAGATTTTTCTAGTCCTGTGGGTGTTTTCAGCAAATTGAGAAATGTTTATCGACACTAAATTATGTGATTATTACAGTTTTTTGTATGAAAGCAATCTAGCTGTTTTTAGCAGAACATAGAATAGACTTTAATGCACCCGACAACACCAATATATATTTTTTTCAAAATTGTGGACTGGCTGCTATCTGCATAACTTCTTTCAATTAAAGGAACATCAATTTATTACACACTGACAAACATAGAATTATAGAATAACAGAAGGAGCGTATAATCATATTTGAATACATCGGACTGTGTCCAATAATTCCCCTACTTAGACACACTTTCGCCGCGCGCATGCTTGCGCAGCGTAATATTGCCAGATCGCGAAGTATATAACCATAATACAAATGTAAGATAAAAAAAAAACAATATGTAAATTTCTCTAAAATTTTATTGTGCGCGCGGAAATATTGAATGACACAACAGAGTAGATAAGGAAAGGGTCATTTTATAAGAGTTGAATTAATGAACTTTGAACCTAAAATATAAAACAAATTTTATTTGACATAAAACGGATATTTTTATATAATGTCTGAAGATAATTTCGGTCGAACGTCCACTAATGTGTTGTTTTATCCGAGATCCAATTTTCATGAGTTCTCTCATTAGATGAGCAAAGTAGGGTAAAAAAATTACTACCCTGGCAACACTAATGACATGTTCATTTTGTTTCTTCGACAATCTGAAAGATGGAAAAATAATTCAATTTTTAAGTAATGCATTTGTTATATACACATTCATTTGATAATTACACATGAAATATGATTGCATCCTGTTTCTTTAAGATCCTAGCAGTACTTAAAAGAACACAACACGGCATGGTTAAATTCGAATCAGGAGTTGCGTACTGAGCGACGTCTATAAAGAAACTAATGGGTCAAAACGTAAACCTACTCATTTATGAGTAGTTCAGTCGCCTTCTGTTTGACGTGCGTATGCGGTTTCTGGACTATTCTTAATACTATGCTGACAAATAATGTTTTATTTTACAGTGTTTCAAAAAGTTTTTTTTGAAGTCACAAAATTTTGTAGTTTGCTGACAGAAGATCATTCATTCACTTCAAATTACCTTTTCATTTTTCTGTATGGTTCAAATAGTTGTTTGTTTCAATGTAGAGGTTTTGCAATACATGAAACTTTTTCTTCTGGAAGCCGTGTTGTTCGAAAGTTTGCGCAAAATTATAATAGTGTTGACCGAAACCGCATCGTTGGAGACCGTGTTATTGGAGGGTTACCTGTACTTTGCAGCGAAATTGTTTAACAACACCATTATTTTTACAGTATAATAGTCTCATGCTGTTACTATAGACCGGTCTTTCCATTAATTTTCGAAGTTTTCAACAGGTAAGCTAATATCTGGTTCCCATTGGGCAAGAAACCATTTGTTCCGCTTTCTGTGTTTTCAGTTATTTCAATGTGGTAGATTTTATATAACACATTGTTTAACTGTTTGAAACACAACTTTCAAATGTGACTGATGTAGATTGAAAATTCGATTATGACACGTTGTATACACGCGAAGCTAAGAGACAAGGTTACCTTGAGTGATCATAGTATGCATGCCGAGTTGGTAGGGTTGCCAATTCAACCAACCAAAAATCCTCGAGGTAAAATAAAAAAAAAACAATATTTTATTTCTGCCCTTCACGTGCAGGGAGAAAATATTTATTTATTAATTCATACAAATACATACATGCTACAAAAAATACAATAATAGCGTATCCCAAACTCTATGAGGCCAATGGCCCTGTGGAAGCACGTACATAATTAAATATAGGAAAAATAAAAATCAAATGTTTTTTACATAATCATACATATATTTCAAAGGGTATCTGGACAACACGCTTAATAGTATATAAATCTTTGCAATCTCTCGCAGCAGAATCCTGCAATGGTCTCTTTTCTTAGAAAAAATCCAGACTTGTACACTTCTTCTGAAAATGACTTTTGTTTAGGAGAGCTTACAATGTTCATCCAAGACATTGAACACTCTTGTGACCACAAGATAAATTCATCTGAGCAAACGTACATGTTTTTGGAATTAAATCATTCAAATAACAGGAAAGCCTCGTACGAGCATTCTGCTGGGATCTTGTAACCGCATGACCAGAAATGTGTCATTGACTCTTTTAAAAAATAGTCAAATGTCCAGTACCTTCATGAATTGGAACAATGTCTTAGATGGGAAAGTGGAGGAACAACGCAGCATCACTCTTAGTATTAATGTTTGTACGTTTATTAAAGGGTTCATAATAAACGCAGTGCAGCCTCCCCAGCCCATTATATCATAGGCCCTAAAATGCATTGAAAATATACGTACTAAGTTATTAGAGATTTAAAAAATAAATTATTTCTAACGAACAATTGAGCTGATATATATCAAACGCCAGTATGTCCACAACAATCCACCACAATGTCTATGTGGACTGGCTACTGGCTTCTGAATTGAAACAGAGTTTTTTGACAATGTTTCCATTGTAATAATGAGAACATGGTTTAATTTTAATTGTAGCGAAATTATCATATTTTGATCATCATACTTTTAGAACAAATGTCGAAAAAACTTTGGGTGGACATACTGGCGTTTGATATTTATCAAGTCAATTTACAAATACTCAAAAAGCGTGAAAAATATATCAATTAAATGCAAAAAGAAACATACTAAAAAATATCAACACTTAAAACGATAAATATTTTTAAAATATGAAAAATATTGGACATGTGACCGTATTACCCGTTAAAAAAAATGCACAGAAAAAAAAAACATTTTGATAAGGAATCAGAACAGTTTTAAATAGCATGTAATAAAAAATCTTTAAACAACTAAGTATCAGTTATGCCACACATGAAACGTGAGTTATTTAAGAAAAACGTAATTTATTTTTTATTTTTATTTTGAATCTTACATAACATGTATATTCTTATGTGTGCTGAAATAATAACAAAGTTCACATATTTAATTTATAAGTTATTTAACACACATTTCTTTACCTTCTGTTTAAATTTTGTTTTTTTTTTCTTTGAAAATGTTTATTCCCATTCCATAATTTTTAAAATGAAAATCAAAGTGGCAACTACAATTTATTAAAATTGTGTTTTTGTACAATGCGTGTAGAATAAGAAAGTCTATTTAAAAAAAGTTTATTTACTGCGCCAAAAACGCGCTAAGCTGCGGCGTTTGCGATTGGGATTAATTAGTAACTGAAATTTAAAAAAAATATATAAATCCGAAATTCATTTTAATTCATAATTAATTCAACGATTTTTTAAAAATGCCTACCACCCTCTTGTTTCGCTCGCCATAGCTTTACGAATGTTTCCGACAAATAGTAATCAGCGATAGATTCTGAGAGATTTAAGCTGCATTCCCCGAGCCGGGATTTTTTTTTTTAACCTATTAGGGGAAGAATCCTGAAATTTCGGGAGCGTTGGCAACCCTAATTACTGGCATAACCTTAGAGTATAGATGTATATACTCTAAGGGCATAACCATGCCGAATACCAAATTTTATAGTCTTGAATTGAACTAACTGGACTGGTTCCGAGACTTAGCCATATTAAATTTCAGCTTTGAACCGATAGACCGATTTTTAATTTATTTTATTTTTATTTATTTTGAAACAACAAACAAACAAAGTACCATGGCCATAGCCAGAGACGATAGAATGCCACTTAACCTGCGCGTTTCTGTGATGTAACCGGCATTGTACATTAAATGAATATCTCGACAACTACTTTGAATATTCCTATTTTTTTTTTAAATCTTCAAGTATACCTAAACACAAGAAAAAAATCACATGTTGTGGGTATATTTGATATTTTTTAATGAAATGTTTTGTCATGCAAAATATCGAGTACTCTGAGACAAATTTGAGAGGTAGATATATAATCTATTTAGATCTAATAAGATAAAAATAGACGGTGATTATCAGGCGATCATTTCCGAACCTCAAGTTACCACACAGTGCCTCGAGGGAGTTTGTTCACACAGTGTTAAAGGTTAAATCTGTCTGCATACAGACTTCGCTTCGTCTACATTCTGACTTTTGACATGTCTATTGACTGTTTTTAAGTATTTGTTGGATTTAGCCATTCCATGTTTCTCTAAGTCCGTCCATCAATCAATATTCGCGAGGTAAATCTTTTTGCCGTTCGCTTGCTGTTCATTCGCTCTTCATCGTAAAACCAAAGTAGCATTTCTTTCATTACTTTGTCATAAATAATGCAGAAAACAACACAGTTAATCATTCAATTAAAAGTTAATAAAAAAATAAATAATTGTAATTGCTGAATACGGCTTTTGCAGATAATATGGACCTATTTTATTGTACATATCGGCAGTTTAGAAGCCATCTGCTTATTATTAGTTAAAAAAAAAAAAAAGATTTATTTTATATACGATTATGTACATAACAAAATACAAAAAATATATTGACTGAATCTCAGGTTCAATACCACAACTTGTTTTTAATTTTCTTAGACGATGTTTTATGATGTATGTATGTATTTAGTAATAAAAAATATTAAGTGATTTACACAAAAACGGTGCTACGTAAATCATCCCAAAAAACGGAATTTCGAAAAAAATAATAATTTAAAAACAGGCATAAAACAACGTTTTTATAGACGTACATATTTACTATACGTATACTGTGAGGCTGTTTTATTGATTTTCCAAATACAACAGAGATGAAAAACATTTTGGAAAATGAAATATAGAAGTCTAGGCGTTTTAAGGGCATAAATAATATTTTATTGACTAGTTTAAGCGACCACTTTGCGTGTGCAACATTCACCATTCTGCCTTTGTTTGAATATCTTTATTTTTTCAATTCTTTCTTGTTGATTTTCGACAAGTTAAGAGACTAAAATCTTCTTGAAGCTGGTGAAATTTTTTGGACTGAATTATTTCACCCATTCAAAGCCTAAATATACCAATGCTTTTTTTTATATACATTCTTAGGCCAGTTGGTAAAAGTCATTGTTTCGCTTTGTTTAAAATAGCCCAAGTCGAATTCTTTTGTCCAAGGCAAAACGTGTCTAATCAGTGTTCAATAATAATTATTAACTACTTACCCCGATTTTACGTTTGTAGGTCGTTGACAGCTGTGTCAGAATGAACAGGCACTTTGACAGCTGTTCCTCTAATCAGATCAAAAGGCGTCAGAATCGGCGGTTACTAGTTTAAGGGGGAAATTCAAACATAAAAATAATTCTATCGATATGCGGATATAACATTTTTGAGGACGGCCATGTGCAGAGATTTTCAAAAACTTTTCAGCAAACTTTGTTGGTCAAACATTTTGCTTGTTTTTTTTATATCTACACATGTACCTACAATCAGTTACTGATAACTTCCTGGAGTGTGCATTATCATCATCAATTTCATGTCCGCTCCCTAGTCAAAGCATGTGGTGTTCACAAACAGCCTCCGGGCTTCTCTGTCAGTTGCCAGCTCCTGTGCATCCTCCCGAGCCAGGTTAGCGTGCCGTAATTGACACAAGGATTGCCGACTAACAGTCTGGAGTAGACGTCCAGAACGTCGAGAACCTGGTGCCTTGCAATGTGGCTCGGCGAACAGTATCGCCTCCGCTTGATGACAGTTGTTTGCTGCGTCCGTTCTCTTATTTCTTCATTCTTCACAAGATTAAACCATCGCACACCCAAAAGTCATCATAGACACGTATTCTTAAAACTCAGTACTGTGCTAATTTGGGCCCCGATTCGTATGTGTAGAGGATAATTATTACGTATTCAGTTTTTACTAAATAAATATTCGATTATCAGACGGCTTTCATACTTTTAAAATCAAAACCATTTTAAAAAAATATTTCAACTGGGAGGTAAAACATATTTAAGAAAGGAATATGGAAGTATAGGCATTTACAGGGATTGTGCCCTGTAAATGGCCTTTTTACACGCTGTGTGACATTTACCAAGTGAATCTCATCCACATTTCCTCAAATCTTTCATTTATTGACTTTTGTAAAGTAAAATAGCTAAAACCTTACAGATGTAGATGAGATTCACTTTACTGGATGTTTTCACCTATTAGACAATGCCTGAATATATATATTTTTTAAATTGTTTTTTTTAAACCAGTTAGTTAAATAATACAAAAAAAAAATAGTATGCTTAAATTTTTGCAAACAAGGCTCCCTACAGTTAAGGGATGACAATTTAATACTTATTTGTATAAACCCCTTTGATTTTTAATTATATGTCGACCGGTTTCGAGGTAACCACCTCATCATAAAAAATTAAAGTGATTTTTTACCAATAAGCTTTTATACTGTTGAATGCAGTGCTTGCCATTTCCAGCCGCACTCTCAACTCTGCTAAAATGCAGATGCGAGTAAATATTTTTTTCGTATTGAATTGTGCCCAGGTAGAAGGGTAGCCCTGGTTTTGTTTTTTTGAAGAGTAATTCAACAAAAAGTTTTAGGCAAAGCTCTGATATGTAAGTCAATTTTATTGTTTTTTTTAACGAAACTATGCTTATTTCACGAAAATAATTATTGTTAATGGTACCTGGGCCCGTATTCTAATAGAAAGTGAAATTTTATATTAAATTTTATATTAAATTTTATGAATTAAATTTTATGAATTAAGTAAAATTAAATTTTCTGTATGAAAAATAGAACACGTTTACAATTTTTTTTCTCTAAACATGTTTAATTACAGGATACCGACGAAGTTGCTGTGAATTTCAATACAAATATACCCATTTTCGTACATAGATACCGTCGGTCTCAAAATGTACCGATGAAAATAGCGTTCATAATCGCGGTCCAGGTGGCTATTATATTTACAATTTTACCATTAAATAACCCTTTTTTAAAATTTGTATGGTAAATGCCCTTCATCGTCATTTGATGCCCCGTGGTGTAATGGTCAGAACGTTTGCGTACCATGCAGGAGGTCTCGGGTTAGATTCCCGGCATGGTTGACACGAAACATTGATTTAAAAGGTTGTTTTTACCCAAAAATATTTCATAGTCCCTGGATAGGCACCTGAAGCGTAAGTCTGATAATTTAACTCTTATGTAAGAAAAACTATCAAGATGCGCTGCGATTGGTTTGCCAATTGAGTGGACCATACGGTCCCGAAAGGGAAAATAATGATGGGCACTTCTACGTGGCACCCTTCAATTATTAACTCTTGTGTGGCTGTGATGTCACACTAGTCGACATAGGACACAAGACTTGATATATCTCTCTTATTTTTTTAAATGATGAAATCGTATTTTTTGTAATCTTCAAATGGACATTTTCACATCCGATTTGAAAAGTAAAATTTGAATAACTATGCTGGATATCAATACAAAAAATATTTATCCCTGCTACGCGAAGAATGAATGTCCGCTGATTCAGCAACACATCTATACAAATACCTTATACAAGATAGAAATGATAAGAAGGAATATAGAGACGCTGTTCTGCGGCCGGTGTTGTCTAAAACAGATTCAGTCTTCAGTCGGTTGATGACAGTGATGGGGGACGCACGCGCTTAACATGAACGGCGTATTTGTGATTTTAAATTTATGTCGGTATAACAGGGCCAAATTATATGTTTATTTTCATAAATTTTGAAAAAATAATTATTAAACAGTGTGTCACCATGTTTTTTTTTTTTTTAATTTCTGAACTTAAGAATATTCCGTATTTTACTAGTGGTAACACGATGTTACATCACCGCGCGCAAAGGGATTATTTACCACAGTCTTTTAAGAGTAAAATAAAATTTATTCCTTGTTTGGTATCGATTATGTTTTTTGCGCACCCAGGACGGAAATAAAGTAATTAAACTACCGTATAAAACGATATTATTCATGTGGTTTAAGACATTTCATTGATCCAATTAT
Source organism: Micrasema longulum (assembly GCF_059751315.1). Taxonomy (NCBI): domain Eukaryota; kingdom Metazoa; phylum Arthropoda; class Insecta; order Trichoptera; family Brachycentridae; genus Micrasema; species Micrasema longulum. The sequence goes on along the minus strand of NW_028279440.1, from coordinate 98,120 downwards.
GTGGTGATTATTTATCGTTACAATATAAAATTGATAACAATTTAGAGTGAAATCAGTCGACTCGATCCTTTCATTTTTATTATTTTTTAATTAAAATAAATCAGTCCATAATATTAATAATCAGGTTCGGAACCGAATTTTTCTTGAGCGAAAGGATTCGAGTTGGAAACTCCTTATAGCTAAGATCTCGTACAAAGTAAAAAAAAAGCACGATTTAGTCATTTAAAACTAAAATATATTAATAAACACAATATTTATTTAATGTATTTCTGTGCAAAATATCCTTAAAAATTTTATGTAAATAAAATAAAATTACTTTTTGACCGGCAGATTATACCTCTTAAAATAAAATGAATTGAACAAAAGAAATGCGGTTTTTGAACAGAAATACAAGCATTTTAAATTACGCATATTTTATGGTATTTTTCTTTTATTATACTTGAAACTATCCCTTCAATATTATATTATTTTTAATATTAAAAAAATAAATCAATTGAAAACATTATATACATAATTTAATATAATATTTGGCAGTTCACAATGAAGTCCTGGTCCCAACCCTGATGTATGGGAGCAAAGTATGGACTTGGAAAAACAGGGATGAAAGAAGGCTGAATGCTGTCGAAATGCGATCTCTCAGGGGAATGTGTGTTAAACTATGTTCGATAGATGCACAAATGTTGAGATCCGTACATTATGTAAGGCTGAGATAAGCACTATCGACAAAATCAAGAAAGGAGCTCTGCGTTGGTTTGGACATGTAGAACGAATGGACAGCGAAAGAACGGCTGAAAACATTTACGATGCGAATGTTGATGGATGCCATACTCAGTGAAAACCAAATGCCGCCTATAACACCCATTCTCCTCTACGGGTGCGAATCGTGGCACCTCACTAGGGCGGTGGTTTGACTGTGAAGAATGAGGTAATAAGAGGACGGACGAAGCAAACTCCGGCGACAACTGTCGCCAAGAGGATGCGAAACGGTTGGCTAGGCCATATACTGCGGATGCCTCCTTAGATCCTTAACCATGCTTGCCTACTTTACAAGGCATCAGGTTCTCGACGACCTGGATGTACATTGTTGACAGTTTGCCGGCAGTTTATGTCAGAACTTCGGGACGAGAACCAGCCGACAGAGATGCATGACGCCTCTTTGTGGATACCATTTGCTCCAACTAGGGAGTGGACATGGAATAATGATGATGATGAGTATAGACAGAAGGGTGCACGTTACACAGTGTGTAAATTGGCCACACAAACCATCCAATGACACGTCATAAGCCCGAACGTGCTTAGACCTATATATTTCCTTCTTTTAAACGTTTTCCAGCTCTGTTGTGATATGTTAATATAAGTAGCTCCCGAGGGGGTTGAATCTAGTTCATGTCAACGGGACTACAAAACCGGGTTGTGGTCCCTTGGTAGTATTGTGGACTCACAGGCCAAAGGTCTGAGGTTCAAATCCCACTCTGCCACAACTCGATTTCCATTTTTCCAGCACAAGTTATTTAGGACTTTTAGGGAATGGTCTGAAAATTTAAATATTTGAGTAAATAATAAGAACTCAAGTGTTTATCTTGTTAAAAAAATATATTTAAAAAATGTCTACAAAAATTTGAGCAAACTCAAATTTAAAAAACAATGTTTAATGCAATTTTTATAAATATTATATTGAGGATTCTAGGACACTTGGTATACGAAAAAAAGTTTTCTGGCGAATCTCGAGTTGCGATACCTCAATAAAAGAAATTTCAACTTACGATTATAATGCCCCCGCAATCTGTAATGTAATGATGGTTATTGAGGCCAGTGACGTTTCGTGGGAGACACGCAATGTTATTGCCATCAAATTTGGTTAATTTCAGCTGACAGTGGGAGAATAGGTCAGAAAGTCGAGGTCAAGCGATGCTGGAACAATTCTTCTGACAGTTCGTTTTTGGTTACATATTTATAAGGGGCGATGGACAGATTTATCTCCATAACAATCTACAAACTGCTCATTTATTAAAGTTCTGTTATAAAGACCACTTTTTATGTCACTGCAGCATTTATTTGTTCAGAGTCTTCACATCGTATATTAAAAATTCTTTTTTTCGTAGGATTTTTTCAAAATACAATACAAACAATTTTGTGTACAATACAAAAATTTTAAGATATAGATTACACAAACATTACTCTGTCAGATTTAAAATTTACACTAAAAATGCATTATGTAACTTAGTAGACATTTTAATAAAAAAAAGTACATCTCTCTTCCCCTCCTTATCCTCTCTTCAAGCATTCTTGTCCTTATCCCGCCAAATTTACAATAACTTACGGTTCTTAAAAAAATATAAAAAATTCTTTGATTATTGAAAAATATTTACGAGTACATGAAAATATATTTTTAAATGTATACACTTATATGTATTTATTTAATATCTTATATATTTTCTTTACTAACTTTGTATACTTTGTGGAAATCTGTTATTAGTTCTGAGTTTATACACTATCTGTTTGTTTACTATAAATATGTTTGTAGAACTGTTGATTTCCCAAACAAAATGAAATAAGATAAGATAGAAGAGTGTTCAACCTCTTGGATGAACATATCATGTTCTCCAAAACAATGTCTGCCACTGTAGAAGATTGCTTCTGAAATAAATTTAAAATATCGATAGTGTTTTCATTATTTTTTATATTCGAATATCATCTTTGAATAAACTTAATAGTGATGCTTAATAATTTGTGAAAATATATTTTAACTATTGCCAATCGAAGCATAACATTATTTATTATTCTGTTTATTAAATTACATATTCTACCGAATAGATGTGTTACTATTATTACTTGATTTAATTATTTTGTGTTTATTTTTACAATCAATTAATTACCGAATTGAATTATAAAATTACTATTAATTATTGATACCATATTGCCATGCATTATAAGATAACCTTACTGCATTCCATTTATTAACATGTATAGTTTTTTAGTATCCATATTTTTTTATTATTATTTAGTTTAATATGTTTATAAATGTTTTTAGTTATTTATTGAAGAGTCTCGACTTAACACGGAATTTTTTAACAAGTCGGGTCATAAACACATATAATTGTGCTAAGATAAAATCGTTTTTGTGCATTTAATAAATAAATAATAAAAAAATAAGAATCTCTAATGATCTGCTTAAAAATTTAAAAGATTATCCAGAGACCAATATACGCATAATGAGTTATAAACTATTTAATTTAAATTATTTATTGACAATTTTTGATGGAATTCCATTGTAATGATGTAATAACTTATATTTACATATAAGTTATTAATTTTAAAAATACTTGGTACACTTCCACTTATTTATTTTGACCAATTAGCGCTTTCACAAATATATCTTCTCTTTAAGACCGTCGAAATAAATCCGACCTTCTAGTTCTATTTAAAATTCTCAACTCACTCTTTGATGCACCTGAACTACTGAGCTCGATAAAATTAAATATCCCAACTAGAAACCTCAGACAAAACTTACTCTTTCATACCGATAACCATAGAACTAACTATGGTTTTCATTCCCCTAAGCCCAGAATTCTTAAGTCTGCCAACAAACATACCAGTCTTGATTTCTTTGATAACAAGTTGTCTTCTTTCAAAAGATAACTGAATCAAATTTAATTATAAACACCTGACTCCCGCTTCCACTCACACAAAGTCTACTAAATACCATTGTGTCATTCTACTTTCCTTTATAATAATTTTCTATGTATAAATATATATAAATAAATAAAAAATAAATATTCAAAACATTGTTGAATTAACTAGCTGGTAAAATAAGACGTTAGTCGGCCTCGTGGTGTAATGGTCAGCGCATTTGCCTACCATGCAAGAGGTCTCGAATTCGATTTCCGACATGGTTGATATAAAATATTATTTAAAAGGGTGTTTTTACACTAGAATATGTCATGGTCCCTAGATTTGCACCTTAAGCGTAAAACCGGTCACCTTACCTTCATGTAAAAAAAAATCAAGATACGCTGCGATTGGTGCACCAATGCAGTGCCCGATGGACCATTAGGTGCGAAAAGGGAATAATAATGAAAAGAAGGAGTAAAATCATTTTTATGAATTTTTTATACATTTTCAAAATAGCCGTAAAGTAAATGATCTAATTTTTACTGCGTCTATAAAAACATTTTTTGTAGAAAATTTCCCGTGGCACTGAACTTCTTCATTTGGTATTCATTTAAAATGTCGTTGATTTTTCGTAGTTGCTGTTATTTTACATTTCGTTCAGAATTTAGTGGACGTCGACACGCCATTTCATAATATTATACCCGTTTTTATCAAATACTAGATAGACATGCTTTGGCCTGTCTTAAGATCATTGCCCGCTATTAACCTGTTCAGACGTTCATTTCGGAGGATATAAAAAATATTTTGCATTGTCTACGTACAAAAGGAATTACATTTATTACTAATCTTTTCATGTTCCCAACCATGTCACCAAAAGTCTAAGTCTGCTATTTATAAAATCGTATAAGAGCAACTTTTGTTTTTATAATAATAATAATAATAATTTTATTTATTTAGTTCTATGATTAACATAGTCTAATATATATTTACAACACAATATTTTCATCTATACTTATTCAAACATTATTTATCACTATTATACACTATTATACACTTAATATCCCAATTTATAATATTCACTGTTTCATATGTACATTTTCATTAATAATATTCACTATTTACACTATATTTTTCACAAATGTACTTTTTACATTTAATTTTAAATATGTTAACATTTATTTCATTTTTTATGCTTTCTGGCATTTCCTCAAATAATTGTATTACCTTGTACATAAGGCAGTTCTGGGACATTGCTTTTGATTTCTTTTCCAGTCTTATATTTTTGGATCCTCTTGTTGCATAGTTTCTATGAAAGAACTCATTATTTTTTAGTTTATTTTGAAAATATCTCGGAACTACTCTTTTAATAATTTTGTTTATTTCATTGGCAACATTGAATTTGATTCTTTGATCAATTGTCATGATATCTAGAAGTTGAATCATTTTCTTAACTTTTGTTCGTCTCCTACATCTTAATATTATCCTCATCGCTTTGTTTTGTATTATTTGGAGTCTCTTATGCCCAGAATGTGTAGATTAGTCAATTCATCATACGACTTGGAATTCTTTAGGATAGATCTTCCGGCTTATCGTTGATCTCTTCGCGACTAAAACAGTGTGGGATGAAGTTGGATTGGCATGGTTTAGCTCGAAGTCTTCTGTCTTTCGTTTTTATAAATATCCTCTTTTTCCAAGTCGGTCCCTCAAAGTTGAGGATCGTGATCACCGTGAACACTTCTGATTAGTCTGTTCCACTCCAGTCTGTCCTCAGTTCGACGAACTGACTCATCAAATTTTAGCCCCGTAGCCACCTTTATTTGGTCAGTCCATCTATGTGGGATTCTACCCGGCTTCTCCTACCTGCAATTCGGCCAGACATTATTGCCTTTTCTAGATCGTCTGGCTCACGTCTAGCAATATGTCCAAAGAAAGACAGTATTCTTCTCAAACGCACCACTGATAGACGAGTTGTAATATGGAGCTCTTCCAGTATCGATGCATTCGTCCTTCTGGCTGTCCTAGGCACTCGCAGCATCCTTCTCCAACACCACATCTTGAATGCATCGATCCTCTTCCTCTCGTAGGCACGCATTGTCCACGTTTCAGCCCCATATATAAAAACCCCTAATAATTAATATATTTTTTTAGCCCCATTTATGAATATACTGTATATCAATATTGTATTGCCCTTGTTTGTCTTTGCTTCATAGTTTTATGTTCCTTTTTGTTCAGTTTCTTGTATTTATGTTTTTTCATGTAATTGTAATAATAAATAAATTAAACTTAACTCAGGCAGGGGAAAACTTGTCGAAATCGGGCGCTCCTCAAACACTAGATTCGGAGATCGTGCTTTTGCCGTTGTCGGCCCCTCTGCTTGGAACCAATTGCCTTAAAACTTACGAATCGTCGACAGTCCCAGTCAGTTCAGGTCCCAACTAAAATCTCACTTCTTTAGTTTATCATACCCTCAATTTTAAATCAGAAAATATAATATGTAACATGTAACTTTGGCTTAGTTAGAATGTGAGTCTAATCATACAACTGTAATGTGCCCTTGAGGTAATTTTTCACAAAAATGGCGCTAAATAAATCAGCCAAATTTTATTATTATGACATTTGAAAATTTCGTATTACTTTCATTTTTAACAATTGCTGGCTCTCAAACTGATTGACAAAATTCATGAGAACTGAGTTCTTACAAATTAGTAGTGACCGACCGAAGTTTCGGTTTGGGTCGAAAATTGGCCGATACTTCGGCTCAGCCAAATCGTGTCAGATTGCGTTTTGCTGTACTCGGATGTAACTTATGACTCGTGACTCTAAGTTCTCGTAAAATCTAAGATCTCTAATTTAAAAAAAAAAATCCTTTATAGTTAATAATTTAATGTTCCTATAGCGTAAATTGAAAAACTGTTTAATATGCGTTAAATTTATAACATTACATGAACTATTAAATTAACGTCTTTTATTTCATTGTGTATTAATTTCAATGAACTCCTAAGGTTTAACATTAAAAACGCCTGATCTTATGACCTATTATCAGCTGATTTAAGTAGCCACACTGTGTAACATTCACCATTTTGCCTATGAACCAGCCAATGACAGGTCATAAACCTTGTAAATGCCTAGACTTCCATATTCCATTCTCTGAAGTGTTCTCCATCCTTGTAGTAATTTGTAATTCATAATGACTTCCTAGGGGGTGAAATCAAGTCTTTTGTCAACAAACATTTGGACAAACTCAATATATTGTAATTGTTTCATTTTTCCTGTTATTATTATCATTAATATTTAAGTTTATTTTTGTGCACACAGTGCTACATTGGTATAATTACAGTGTTATTACAAAAAACATAAACCTAACACAATACCAATTACGTACACAACACAATATATAATACAATTTCTGACAGGACAACAAAATGTTACAAGAATATCTGTACCTCAGAGGCAGACCGATGCAAATCTAGAATTTGGTGAAATTACGTTTCGATTTTTGTATCCAGTTTATGATCATGTCCGTTGATTTTGAAGATATGTTTATAATGAAAGAACCAGTCTATTAAAATACTGAAAATACAAATGAATGCTTTACATCATTCTAAATTACTTAGAGAAAGAAGATTCTTCAGCCTTGTCTTGAACGTTTGATGTTTGGATTTGTATGCGTCTTCGTCTGAGGTACAGATGTGTTTAACGCATGACTCCATTTGTCTGAAATGTGGAAATTATAGTATTTTTTATTTGTTTTTGGTCAGACTGTAAGAAATTGCTACTGGCAATACGTCCGCCATTCAACCGTGTATACCTTTGTTTTATTTAAGAATTTTTAATTTTGTATATTTACCACATTGTATATATTAAGAATACTCCTAATCAAGACCTATGTATGGAGTATCTTGATGTATGGCTGCGAGACATGGTGCCTATCCGAAAGAGATAAACGGAGACTAGAGGCTTTTGAGATGTGGTCCTATAGAAGACTACTAGGAATTTCCTGGAGAGACCACATTACAAATGAGGAGGTTCTCCAAAGAATCGAAGGTGGAAGGCACCTGCTCAGGACCTTGTCCGAAAGGCGAGAGAGATGGATCGGCCATGTAATACGTCAAGAAGGCCTCCCGCGTGTGATAATGGAGGGGATGACCGAGGGGACAAAATCTAGGGGACGCCCTCGCCGAGAGTACCTGGAGGACCTATTAGAGGACGTGCGCTGCTCATCATATGTTGACTTTAAAAGAGCCGCACAAGACAGGGAGGAATGGAGGAGAAGAATGAAAGTAATTGCTGCCAGCCAATCCCAGGATTGAGACCAGAGAAGAAGAATTATGGTTAAGAAGGATTTTTTATTACCTTAATATATTTGAATGACCACCTGGGCGAATGGGTTAATCGCCTTACCACTATCACCGCTATGCGTCTTTGGGCACTTTTTCAATACGATAACTGCTTTTTAATCTCAACTAAAACAGGACCGCACTCGAGGGCGCTGGCGTATTATAAATGTACACGTTACTCCTGTACTAGCTACATTTAAGATATAGCAAATATTGTGTTGCCCTCAACAATTTAATAAAAAGAAGAAAAGTATAATAAAAGTTTAAAAGTATAATGCTTCAAATACATAAAATAAAATATATATTAAAACGTAAGTACGCGACCTAGAACAGGTGGTAATATCTTAATTCCTAAATTAAAAACAACTACTGCACAACAATCGGGTCGTGTTCCTGTGGCTAGTGTCTCGGACTCACGGACCAAAGGTCCGTGGTTCGAATCCCACTCTACCCCAACTTGATTCCATTTCCTAATAGTGAGTTATTTACAACTCGTTGAAAATGGCCCTCAAAATGAAATATTTGGGTAAATCATAAGAACGCAAATATTTCTTTTAAAAAAAAAAATTAAAAAATCATTATAATTACATAGGAATATTTTTCTTTAATGAAATGAACAAAGATAATAAAAAGTACAGTCAGGAATACAATATATTTAAGAAAGAAGTAAAAAATTACATCTATAATTCTTCTTTATGTAACACTGATTGAAAACATCGTTTATATCTTTTTTGTAATTTATCTTTGTTATCCTAAAAATATTATTAATGAAAATAAAATAAACTATTGTAAGACGTCACTCCCCATTATGTACGCAAGAATTGTTTCTTTCTTTTACGTGATGGGAAACGTTAATGTAAATATATGTATTTGATTAATGTAAAAAATTGTATTTAGTTGTAATATTGTATTTTAATTTGTTATTAATAAATAAATAATAAAATAAAAAATAATAATAGCAATCACGAAACACATACGATTGACAGGTGCCGTGGCGCAGTTGGTTAGACGGCTTACTGTGAAACAGACGTCGCGGGTTTGATTTCCGCCATTTGCAAAAAGAAAAAAAAAAAAGATTTTTTCTCGATTGGTCTGGGTGTTGTATATTTCGTTACATCTTTTCATATCCTCTCTTTCCTACCTGCTGACTGGCCTCTAAATACAGGCTTAGCGGATTATTCCTTTAATTTTTTTAATATTAAAAATGCATTTTTTCTGGACGCGAATATTGTACATAGAACATAAAGATAAATAAATATTATTTATTTATTATAGAAATAAAAGAACAGTGATACTTTAATCCAAAAATTTGGAATATCCAGTGACCGGTTTCATCGCTTCCGCGACATCTTCGAGACTGGTATCTTTATTAAGGAGTTCAGTGTATTTATACAAAACAGAGGTAAGGAAAGAGAATTCAAAATTATATTAAAGTAAATTAAATAAAATTATTTTTATCTTACTGAAAGAAAAAAGTTAAGTAAAGAAACCGGTCACTGGATATTCCAAATTTGTGGATTAAAGTATCACTCGTCTTTTATTTATATAATAAATTACAATCAACTTCCATCGAGAATTTTCACTTACAAACTCAAATGTTTTAAATATAATTTTAAAAAAATTTAAACTTTTCCAAATTTACTAAAAGCGAATAGGGAATTTAAAAATTCAGTTTTATTTTTTAAAAAAACGTTTTTTAATAGACTCTCAAACTAAGCAAAAAAAATGTGTACCGTATTATCATCGCTACGATTTTTTTAGTTTTGTAAATATTTCATTACTCCGCGCATGACGTCACCAGTTCGCTTCGGTGAGTTGTCCTGATTGGATGGTTGGCTTCCCGGAAGCCGGAAATCTGTCGCAACACTCTGTCATTGGTTGATTGAGAAGAAATTGTGATGTCATTAAAAGTAGTTCATTTTAATTAAAACGCATTTTTATGCCTTTTTTATACATTTTAGAGAAACTTCGCCGTTCATTTAAATGCTGTAATTTTTACTGCGTGGCTACGCGTGAATATTTACTGCCATTTGCCGAACATTGTAAAACCATGACCCGGATTCAATTTTTTAAAAATTGGTTACTGGGTTTATGTCGAAAAAATTCGAAAAATTTACTCAAAATACATTCTTAAATAATAAATGGTATAAATTAATTGTGTACAACTGTATAGTAAATACTAGACTTAAAACTAGTAGATAGTAATGTTATTAACATATTACAACAGAGATGAAGAACATTTAAGAGAAGGTAATATAGAAGTCTAGGCATCTACAGGGCTTATGACCTGTCAATGGCTGGTTTAAGTGGCCACTTTTCACACTGTGTAACATTCACCATTCTGCCTATATTTGAACATCTATATTCCTTCAATTCTTCCATCTGTTGATGTTTGTGAATTTAAAAGCTAAAACCTTTATTTAACCTCTATTTTTTGTTGATAAACATAAAAAGCGACGGCCGGCAGGCGTTATAAAATTCACGACAACGATAAGCACCAATTGAACGAAAAATATTTTCATTCGTGTTTTTTTAAAGAAACCTCTGATAAATCTGGTCCGATAATTTTCATTTATGTCTCGTATTTAAGCGAATTTTTTTTTAAGGATTAGACTGAACGAAATCACGTATAAAATGTATTTGTCGCGAAATTGATAATTTTCGTATTCATAGGGTCTGATAATCCCATCTCCGGTGGGTATGAGTTAACTTGTCATTCGTTATCTTATTCGACCTAATGTTTACAGTCTAGATTACGCAATGAGTTAAAAAAACCTTTGAAAATTATGCTGACTAAAACTGTTAAATAAAAACGGCTGATGGATCAACATCACGGTTCGTGTGAAGTAAGTGATTTTTTCCGTGTAAATCGGTGAAGAAAGATGATACCTGATCAAATCAACACTTATCTGATAGTAATAAATAATTAATAACGTGTGAACAATTTCCACTTGTTTATTCGTGTTGGTCGGAATTCAGTTGATAGGAACTCGTCCTAATTCCGCGTATCGGCATTGGCATTAGTGGCGCGTTCTCACGACTCAACGACGACTGCACAAACTCAACTTTCACGATCGCAGTCGTTTCAACACCAGCCCACCAGAGTTGAATGAGGAAGGAACTGATTTACCTATAGTGAGCAAATTTACTACGTTACTTAAGCTTTTTTGTCGAGTGTTATGCAATTAAATCAACAAACAACTTCAGTGTTCATTAGCTCAATCGTGACGAAGACTTTTTTTTAAATTTCGTGCTCAAATTTTACAGAAAGCTTGTTATTGAAGTACAAGTAGTGAACAGTTAACAAAATCTTACTAAACAGTACTGTCGATGTGTTCCTTCAACAATGGCCAGCACTCGAGAAGAAAGCGGTGTTATCACTCCAGGGCTGGTATTCTAAATGGTATAGCGCGCGTAGAGAACGCAATTTTATTTGGGAGTTGCGTTTACTGTTTACCTTGTTTATCATCTGGTTTTATCTGTCGTATTTGGACGTACGATATGCTAACACGATTACTCTTCTTCCTCCTTTGCCGCGATTATGAACGCTTTCTTCTTCTGTACATATCAAGACGGAACACTTCTGTACTCTACCTACCTCGGTATATTCTACTGACCTGTCATCTCGACGTCATATGATCGAATCCAATCGATGAATGACCCCAAAAGTTTAGTCCGCGTTCCTCACTTCGTTAAAATTTAAAAAAGTTCTCATTTATATTTTTAATAGGCTTCTATGACAAAAAGTGGCCGCTTCAAAGAAATTAAAAACTCCAATGAATCCTGATTCCAACAAAAAATGCTTGCTTGAACATGATTTTCATATGATTTTTGACAATTACCAAGACGGTATGCTTAATATTCATGTGTATTTATCTACCGAGTTATTACAAAGGCGTCTCTTTTGACATAAGAAGATAGTAAAGCATATGTAAAAAATATAATAACTCAATTATTTTTTTATTGTAGAAACATTTTTAAAACTAGATGCTTTTATATATTAATAGGGGGGAATCTAGCCACGTCATCTCTGCATCTAGTCGTTTGTTTTTAAACCGACAGTTATGTCAGAATTTTAAATTTACTTATTTATCTCTCATATTGTAAAAAGGCTTTTATGAAAAAAACTGGTCACCTCAGAACGATAAAAAAATGAATACATTGTAATTAAAGCAAAAACTGGTCACCTCAGAACGATAAAAAATTGAATACATTGTAATTAAAGCAAAAACTGCTCGGCGGAGAATTTTTTTTCTCTCTTTTTTAAGTAGATAGGTGTACCGTGGGGTATCGTACCCGTCGGTACATACCGATCTACCTACACCTCAAAACATGAAGGTGGGGGGTCGGTAGTGTATCTTCGTAATCGCTCGGGGGAATTCATCTTCAACAATGACGTCATAATAAAGATTTGTAACTTTAGTGCGTAGACATGTGTATTGTAACGTAAGCTTCCCCTTAATACATATCGATATACCTACCCAAAACTTGAAGGTAGGGGGTCGGTAGTGTATCCTCGTAATCACTGGGGAGAATTTATCTTCAACATTACCATCATGGTGAAGGTATGACGTCTTCAGCTTCCCATCATAATCGCGGCCCTGGTTATATGTCCCATTTACTTGGGGTCAACCCTCCCGGTCCTTAGTCTAAATGTCGGACTGGTAGATTTATTGTTTGGTTTGTTTTTATACGGCTTGTTGCCATCTGACGCCAAGACAGTCATCCTTCTTCTTTACTGGGACTAAGGATACCACTGCTGACTATTGATTCTCCTTTGCCATTCTCAACACAGCGTTCTTCCTGAAGCCGCTGTCTCCCAACAGCCCAAAGCTCAAAGTTTGTCCGGGTGGCTTGAGAGAAGACATGTGCCCTACCACCCATTCCGCCGTACTGATACACTTCATCTCAACCATCACAGCTGTTGAGGTCTTCATCCGTTCAAGGGATCGCGTTATACCTCGCAATGCTGGGTCCCATCTAAAGTTAGCCACCTAAACGCTTCTGTGTACTGAAATAAAAGGTGCCTACCCCCGCGATGTGGACACGCTGAATGAGACTTACTCCCGTTACAACTGAGAACGTGACTCGGTCTACCAGGGCTGGTATTCACATACAAAATACACGGAAAAACTGTTTTCTCGTGCCGCGAGAGTGGTTCAGAATAGCACTCTTGGAGCCGAATAAATGGTCACGTTAAGGTTCCACAGGCCGTTCATATGTCCACAAATCATCGCTGAAAATTGGTTTACCAAAATACAAATAAAAATATTTTTTTTTTCTAAAGCAAAACTTGCTGACCCTGAAAATTTCTTTTTTTAAATTGTTTCTTAAAAAAACACTCAAAATAGTTTTTTTTCGCACAGTATTCGGGAAGGCTTACGCGAGAGACTGACAGAAATACTATATTCAAATAGAACAGTATTTTGAGTATGTCCAAACGCTTGCAGACCGACTGGATCTCCCCCCAGGGAACCAGCCAATGACATACTCAAAACATTGTTGAATTAACTTCCTGTAAAAAAAGAAGTGAAAAATTGGAAAATTGTTTTTAGGCGTTGCCTGCGTTTAGCCGGATGAATCTCACCCATATGATAAAGGTTTCAGCTCTTTTACTTCACAAATCGTCAGATGGGAGAGTTGGGGAAATGTGGATGTTCAAACATAGGCAGAATGATGAATGTTACACAGTGTGTAAAGTAGCTACTTAAACCAGCCAATGACAGGTATTATACCAGGTGTTTTCCCTCGCTGTTGCAACAAATTAATATATTCAAATACCTATTCATCGAACCGCTCGCCGCATATCCTAATAACTTTTGACAGGGTAAATTTTTATATCGACGCACGCGCCCAATTCACCTGCTTTTTTCGTAATTTCAAATTAAGAAGACCGCATTCCAGGGTTCCCGCCTTCCGCTTAGCTGGGGGCGGTCAGCGGGTGGTAGCTGGTGAACTGTGTCACTAGGTCGCGGGACAAGTGCTCCAAGTTCGAATCTTGTAGAATGCGCGTACCCATATATTATCGCTATGATTCAAAAATATTACAATAAATAATAGTTAAAAACATTTTTAAAAAAAGGAAAAGAAGCATTGAAAAACATACGGGACATCGAGACAAGATCTGGACTATTTATTTAGTGCTAAAAAAAGTCCAGATCTTGTCTTGAGTTAACAATACGACAAAAACGGGTCATTGGAGAATTAGGGCTATAGTTTGCTCTATGCTGATCGATGATCAGTTCTTCATTGTTTCTCAACCTACGAGTCAGAGTATGAAATTTTACTAAGGTATCCCATTAATGATAGAACATCGATTATACCATTTAGTATGCCGAACATATGTATGTACATAATCAATATTAGTTTTACGTTTTTGTAGACTAGAAATATTGAGCATTGACTCTATATCAGCATGAGAATAATTACCTCTCTAGTCCAAGCATCCACGCTACTTTTTGAAGCCAGCGATGTTGGACTGATTCAATGTGATTGACATAGAATGGAGACCAGACCACGGAGGCATATTCTAGAAGAGGGCGAACAGTTGAACAATAAAGAGTTTTGATTGTACGGACATTAGTAAAATCAGAGGATATTCTGTTAATGAAGCCAAGTAATTTCAGTGATTTATTTACTGTGTTATCTATATGCTCGTTGTATGTCAGTTTATAGTCCAAAACAACTCTTAAATCTCTGATAGACTTAATTGCATCAATTTTGGAGTTTTCTATTAGATACTCGAAGAAAATCTGTTGTTCTGTTCTATAAAATTATATTATTTTGCTTTTTATATTTTGATCTAATCTAATGAATTGTTTATAATTTAACTCAGTACTCTTAACATATTTGTTATTTATGTCATAACAAAAATCGTATTTGGTCTGGTCAAGATTTTTTATCTGGCACTGAAAACCACTTCCTTGTACATATTTCCGATGCCCTCAATTTTTAATTTATCATATTTTTCAGGTCGCTCCACCCACTTCATCAGCGATGCCTTAAGAACGGACCCAGTTACCAGTTTCCACGATGGCTTTAAGAGTCGGCAAGAAAGACGTGAAGAAGTCGTCTTATTACGTGTGGTTTCTGGGTGCTCAGGAGGCGAGAAGTGCCACCGGATCCAGACAGGCTCTGGCAGCGTTGGCCAGGCTCGAAGCGAGGGCCGCTTCGACCGCCAACCCGGCTTCTCCGCCCACCAAAGTCACCCTGCAGGTGTCCGGAAGGGGGTTGAAGATAGTGCAGAATGTCGCCGGAAGAACTGTGAAGCATCTGCTGCCCGCTGATAGCGTGACCGAAGCGAGATCGAAAGGAGACGCGGTCGTGTGTATATTGCTACTCTACAATCCAGCCACCAGGTAAAGTCCATAAATATTAACAAAATATTAAAGTTAGTATATGACCTTCCCTATCTAACAGCAACCAAAGAACTTTTTAAACAAACTAAACAATTAAATGTAACTGAACTCTTTTAACTAGAACCCTTAAAATTTATTCATAAATAATTGTAGACGAAGAATTAAAACTTGAAATAAACTGTAGTAAACATGAACACAATACGAGAATATCAGAAAAATATCATAAACAACTTTTTAAAACAAGAAAAGGAGAACCGAGACTAATAAACCATGGACTGAAATTATACAATAAACTACCAAACAAAACTAATCAAAAGACTCAGACAACCTTTACAAAAGATGTTAAAAATATTATTATTAACAGTAGAATGTGAATTTTAAAAGTAAAAAATATTTTGTTAAATGTTTGTAACCCGTAAGGGTTTATCAATGAAATTTAAATAAAAACTAAAAAAATAAATAATAAATTTTATTTTTATTGTTGTGCCGCAACCGGAGAGTGAGAAAGTTTTTTATAAGTTTTTATAACCTATTTAACTAAGGAAAATTTTTTTTTTCAAATTTTATATATCGTGTTAAGTAGCGCTTTGATTTTTTAAAGTTTTGTGTTTCTGAAAAACCCATACGTCGCTGCTCTATAGTCCTTAAAATATAGCTTGATTAGAATGACAGCTGTCAAACTAATTTTATTAGTGATGGGAAATTACTGATCACTGATTAAATCGATTTTATCAGTTATTTCATGCAATCCTGAAACTCTGTTTCCGAAAATTGATATGAAAAACGAAAAAACAAGTCGATTATGGTGTGTTTAACATAATTGTTCACCAAAAATGAGACATTTTTACTTTTTACATGAACAATATCAAACGAATATTTTTTTTATTCGATCAATTTGTCTCACCTCTTAACGTTTTTGCAAAATGATGTAACCTTGTAAGAACGTCGCTAATAATTAGGTTTATTTTAGTTTTAAAGCAGATTTTATATATTAATGTTGATTTATGTTTCAAGCAGTGTTATAAAAAAATAAATTAACACGCCAGATACAAATGATTTTTCGTGTATCAATATAAATAAATCCTTTGACGTTACTACAAAGTTGTGTCGTCACTTTGTCTGACAACTGTCATTCTAATCATGTTACATTTTAAGGACTATAATTCATGTATGTTCAATAGACCATTTAAAAAATAAAGTTATGAATGCCAATATGTTCATTATCTTATTACGCGTTCCTGTGGCTAAATAAAAATTATTTTATTAGTTATTAAATAGTATTTTCAGCATTTTTTGAGTGCCAATCTCCACTCACTGATTTGACTTTAAAAACAAATAAAATGTCTTTTGTACAATTTGCAAAATAGTCTATTGAACATTCAAGAACGAGGGCAGCGACGTGTTGCGTCAGAGGTTCTCTTCCGCTTATTCTCTGTCAGTTTTGCCGATGGTCCGTTTGCGGTAAGCAACACGAATATTCACAGCTCTCTTATTATTGGTTGATTCATATGAACCGTTGACGTCGTTCAAAGTAGTTAGTTTTTATAAAAATATTTATTTTTACTAGCAGGCGACAGACGGCTGTCCCCGACTGTTCCATGCTAAATTCGGCCCTTCGGGCCTCAGTTGATCGGCCTCGGGCATCGGTTGTTTAGGATCTTGAGCACCTTGAAATATCCCTCATTTAGGCCATACATTTTTTGTTGTTCAGAGCAATCTGAATGTGATAAAGAAGAATTTGTCCCTCAGAATGATGCTACCAAAACGACACAAAATTTACAAATATAATATTACCAATATCTACACAAAAAGTTCTGTTAGTAAGCTATTTTATTTATTTACTTCTACTTTTACATTGTGTGTATTCTTTTTTTTTATACAAAATAATGTTTCCTCACTGGGGTGTCCCGTGCCGAGGGAAACATTTTGCAAAATGTGAAACATGCTTAAGATTAGCTATTTAACAAAGTTAACATATTAAAAGCTTGCCCACCACATACCGCACACCGCATCTGAGGACATAAGTCTCCTTGGCGGTGCCCACATACACGGATAATTTGCTCGTTGTCAAACGAGAAAAGCTGCCCGAAGGAGCTCTCTAAAATCTGGTAGCCTTAGCATCTTTATGCTGAAAGAAAGTAATCCAGAAGTCCATAATATGTACTTCGTTGGATTGAGAAGAGAGGGAAGTGAATTCTTCACTGACTGGGATTAAATTGATTGGACATGATCAATTCGCCGCAATGATTACAAAACTTTTTAAAAGCCTTGAAATTCTTTTTAGAAGCCACCAGATCTGTATATCCGACAGGACCTATAACAGGACCACGGATAATAGCGAGAATCTAAGCATTATATTAACAACAAAAAAACGTAATTAATATAATTAACCTAATTATCATTAACATAATAAACAATAAAAAACTAAAATAATCATAAAAAACATAACCAACTTATATAGACCAATAGAACAAATTTCATAAATAGTTCACACATTCTATTTGGCTTGATCCACTCATCGATCCGTGCGCAACCCACCTCTACTATCCATTTCTGAATAGCAATTTTATATTGTGAGAACTTACTAATTGTCCTTATGGATAATGGAGGTAGATTGTACACTCTAACGGAGTAGATGGCCAATGCTCTTTGACCGAAGGTTGTATTTATTTTTTGCAGCATCAGGGTGGGGTATCTAGTATCAAGTAACGGCGAAGAATCTGTGATTTTCAATATGCTAGTTAATTCGGCCCATCGAGTCTCATATACTCAGCCCTGCGGGCCCTAATGAATTTGTTCCATAGGCCTTGGCTAATTAGGATTTCGGATGCGCTGTATATGCTACTCATAATACAAAAAAATATGTATTTTTTAATCACTTTGTAAAGTGCCCTTACGGGATTACATTACAAAAATGGCGCTGTATACGTTATTCATAATAATAATATTGATAAAAGACATGTTGAGCCTTACTCATAGACTAAGTATAAAATTATGCCTAGGCATAGTGGTAGAATAAGGATGACATATAAACAATTCTCAAACCTCGCATAAAGGTATACTCGGTATATATTACATAGTTACTTATTTCTCGCTCATACCTGTGTCCAACGTGATAACCTATCATTATTTCACACAACAAAATAAATTTAAAAAGAAAACGATTGTTTTTGTTGTATTAAAATTAAAGAGACTGAGCGACATTCATTCAACGAACGGCTTAGCCACTTAGTTAAATGCCGGCATTTAATAAACAGCCTAACCGCTCAGTTTAGTGGCTGATTGAACTATTTTATACACTCAAAAGAACAGATAGATCTGCCTAGAATCCTTGCCAAATTCTGTGAACCTTTTGACTTAGTTTTACGTACCTACCTACTTATGGGATAAATTACATAATGAGGAACTTCAGCCCTACGGCAAGTTGGATAGAAAAATGTTTTCTTGCGCGCGGTAAAAATTTTGTTATTAAATTGTACTGCAAAGTTTCTTGAAAATGTACGAAAAAATAATCAAAAATATTTTAATAAAAATGTACTACTTTGAACGACGTTACTGGTTCGTATGAACCAACATCATATGAGAGCCGTGAAGAATATCTGGTTTGCTACCCGTAAACGAACCAATCAAAAGAACTGACAGAGAAAAACCTCTGACGTCACACGCGGAGTTATTTTTACCAATACAAAGCTTTAAAAAAATCAACGCTGATAATACGATATATAAAAAAAAATATTTTAACAAATGCACTGAAGTTCCTCATTAGGTACGTAACTTAAAATTATAGTTCATTCATGCTCATGTATTGATTTGTCTTGTTTTGATTTTAGTTTTGCTTAACTGCATTTTCTTAAATCCGCTGTTGTGGTCAAATAAATTAACTAATTAATTAATTTCTTGTTTATCCGACATTTAAGTTTCAAATAAATTCCCGTGGTATATGATACCTATTGATTTTGCTCTGAAGTTTATTTTTTTTATTTTTTCAGGTGTCCTCTACATGCTCACGCATATAGGTGTGATTCCGAACAAACTGCTCAAGCGTTGTGCACCCAACTTCGTGCCATCGCTGGCCTCGGGCCCGAGGAAGATGACGAACCGGATATTCCAGACGAAAATATTCCTTCAGACATAGATTCGAGAAACGACATTGAACTTCCAAGGTACAGCGAAAGGCACAGCTCAAGCGAAAACAGAAGCGGATCATATGAAAAGAAAATAGAAAGCAGAATAATCCCTAGAGAAGCCAGAGTTGATAATAGAAATATGAAACATGATTCTAGACCTCAAAAAACAGATCACAGAGATTCAAAAATCGATCCGAGAGAAAGCAGAATCGATTCCAGAGATGCAAGAATAGACGGTAGAGACACCAGAATTGAAAGAGATCCCAGAATCGAAAGAGATCCCAGAATTGAAAGAGATCCCAGAATCGAAAGAGATCCCAGAATTGAAAGAGATCCGAGAATCGATAACAGAGATCACATAATTGATCCTAGAGATATCAGGCATGGATCTCACGACAATAGAGTACCTCCAGCAGAAATGAGGCTTGATCCAGAGCAGGAAATAGTAGCGGAGAAGTTAGCAGCAGAATTGAGGACCAGATTAGCCGGAAGAGAACCGTTGCTTCTCCCACCGAGGGATTACGATACAAATAGACGAATTCCGACCGCAGTTCCTCAAGTCGGGGTTAAGAGAAATACTCGTGCTGGTGTTGTAGGGTCTTCGGCAGGGTCCAGTGGAATCGGAAGTGATTTGGCTCCATCACCAGAGAGACCTCACACGTCAAGCGGTAAGTTTCACCAAATTGAATTGCACGAAGTACTAATCATTAACGCGGTATTCAAAACATTTTAATGCCGGCTAACGGTGCTCTTTAATATTTGATACGCTTCATTTTGAGAATAATATTATAAAGATTATAATCCCGTTAGGGTTATTCTTCATTGCTTTATCTGAGACATCTTATTACCGCTGTTTCTAAAACAAAGTATCATTTCATTAAAACGATGTTTGACCCGAGAGTTGGGTGACCTCTTGTAACATCTACGGAAAATTTTAATGGCTAAATTATTTCTAAAAATCGCGTGGAATCAAGTAAAGTTTAACTCCCTAAACTAGCCAAAACCGAAACAAAAACTTCGGTCGATCACTATTTATTTACTTATTTATACGCTCTACGGGCTTTTACATTTATTAGTAATGCATTTAAGTGTAGCAAAGTAACATAAGTATTAGGGGCGTGCGGTGGGATTTTTGATTAGGGAAGCAATTAATATATAAGTAATTGGTACATTATAATATACACTGCCCTTAAGAAATTAAAGACAAACTCAATAATTTATACATATGATTAGAAATAAAAACAATAATTTTACATATCTAGTAATAAATTGTACTGGCAAATCAACCAACTTCAGTATATATACTATAATAAAATATATACACTCAATATACTATATATACTATAATAACTAATGAGTTGATATAATGATATTTCTAATGAGTTTAAGTATTGTATGTGTATAATTTTTAACTGCCCCATCTTTGTGAGTTTGATTTTTGTCTTTTGCTTTTCAGAAATCATGTTTTGGTTTTTTCGTAATTTCATTTTGGTATCATAAAAAATATTTTAATTTGAAACATGGCTGTCTCGCTCACACAAACTGGCCATATTACGGTTCATTTCTTTTGCAGCATCTGTATAGGAACATATTCCTACGAAGTTCAACTACACAACTACGCCATTAACTTATGAAAATGTGCTCGAGTGCATAGGTCAGTTTATCAATACAACTTAAATACTGGACGAAAATTGAGACGGTAAAAATTGTACACGAAATTGCTCTGGAAAACAGACCTGCCAGACGATGAGGTAACATAAACCAAAACTGCTGATTTACGAAGATATAATCTCAGACAACACTACCTTATTAACAAGCGTAAATACGTTATATCTTTGACCTTCGCAAATGCGACCACATATCGAATATCGCAATCGACCGAATATCGCACGCAATTACACTGGCTCAATATCAGGCGTAGAAGAAACATTTACATTCTTCATTCTCTTCACAATATTTTAAATAATCCCACTTCGCCTGTTTATCTGAGAGAGCTCATCCAACCTCTTTCACAACACGGACCCTTTTAATATCCTGTCATCGCTCTAATTTTCTTGCCTCCTCTTACTCCTCCTTCACAGTAGTAGCTGCTTGACTATGGAATAATCTAACCACTAATGTTAGAGACGCCCCTTCTTTATTTACATTTAAGCCAAGATTGAAATGTCATTATCTAAATATTTAAGTTGTTCCTTAATTCCTCTTCTTTTCTTCACATCCCCTCTCCTCTCTTTATATTATTTAGTTAATCTTTGTTTTTAATTGTGTATAAAATCGTAAGATTCAATATGTCCATGTACTTGTAATTTTCTCAAACTGAACGGCTTGGGTAGGTAGGAAGAAATTTCCTTAAGGCAATATGCCCGCCCTTATATGTATATAAAGTGTTAAATAAATAATAAAAACGTAGGACCGTTGAAAATACTCTATTGTTCAATGGACTACAATAGCTTACCTTCACCATCATCATTTTTTCCCGCAACTAATGGTGCATAGGACACTGCATTGATACACCGATTGCAGCGTATCGTGATCATTTTTGTCCCATGAAGGTAAGATAATTAGTCTTACGCTTCAGGTACCTGTCCAGGGACTATGAAATATTCTAGTGTGAAAACTACCCTTTAAATTAATAAATATTGACTTCATCTCTGTTGTAATATGTTAATGTTAACAGCTCCCCAGGGAGTTGAATCCAGTCCTTGTCTACAGAAATTTAGACAAACTCAAAATATTGTTGATAAATCCACCTGGTCCATGAAGCAGTATCGAAATTGAAAAAATAAGATTTTCAGGCGTTGCCTAGTATGAAGGTGAAATAATTCAATTAGATGAATCTCACCCGCATAAATATAGGTTTCAGCTCTTAAGCTTCATAAACATCAACAGATGAAAGAATTGAAGGAATTTAGATGTTCAAATATTGCCAGAATGTTGAATGTTACACGGTGTGTAAAATGGCAACTTAAACCAGCCAATGACAGGTCATAAGCCCTGTAGATGCCTAGACATCTATATTACCTTCTCCAAAATGTTCTTCATCTCTGTTGTAATATTTTAATATTAAAAGCTCCCCAGGGAGTTGAATCCAGTCCTTGTTTACAGAGATTTGGACAAACTCAAAATATGGTAAATAAGTATTTCATATCAACCATGTCGGGAATCGATTCCGAGACCTCTAGAATGGAAGGTCTTGTGTTTGGAAAAACGGAAGTTTTCATTCGTTTCTTATAGTTCTGATAATTCAGTGACTAAGTTGCTCCATCTTGTCAGATGACGCCCACGCGACCTGGTCTCTTTGACATTTCCCAGGAGTAAAGTTTCCTGTAAACTATCAGAGCTCCCCTGGAAATATTTCCAAATATGTCCAAAGAACTGCAAGATTCTTTTCTCGCATATAGATGTAAATTCATGTCAGTCCAGTTCTGGTTCAATACATTCTTTTTAATTTTGCTCTATAAAATGCGTCTATGCATTAATATGTCAATGCAGTTTTTTTTTGTATTTATTTTTATTTAAGAAGGTAAACATGAATGGAAAATAAAAAATAAAAAATAATGAAACCCACTACACCGCGAAACCGGCTGGTCAACAGGTTTCTTATTTTTATTTTACTATGAAAAATGTTAAAATAATATAAAAAGTAATTTAAACATTATTAAGAACTAAAAACATAGGTATTTTTTACACAAAATTTATTTTTAAAAATTTAAACAGATAACTGTTAACATAAAATAACCGTTGAATTATTTTTTTCCTAAAAGTTTTGTCAACATTTTCTTTTAAAATCTGCTTAGGAATCTTATTGAAAATTTTAGGAATTTTATAATGAAGTGTTCTTTGGCCATACTTGTTTACAAACCTCGGTACTGATGAAATCAGGAGAGAGTGTAAATCTGAGACAAGTATAATTGATAAGATTAAGAAAGGGTCTCTGAGATGGTTTGGTCACGTAGAACGAATGGACGATGAGAGAATGGTCAAACAAGTATATATGGCAAAAATGAACGGCAACGTTAGACGAGGACGACCAAGGAAGACGTGGCATGATCAGATAAACCAAAATCTTAAGTCTGGTCATGTCAAAAGCAGACAGAACCGAAGGGCATGTATGACAAGATGTATGAATGTGGAAGAGGCTAGGAGTGTATGCCAGGATAGACGTGTGTGGCGGTCCATTCTCTCTGCCTACCCCTACGGGGAAATGGCGTGATGGTAGTAGTAGTAGTAGTAGTAGTAGGTACTGATAAGCCTTCACGTTGTTCTAGCCTTGTATTGTGTATATGTATAAACATCTGGTAGTTACAATCAAATCGATGTCTAGTAACAAAAATTTAGCCATATAAAAGCATTAACGGACAGGCACCTTTGCTTTTTAAAAAGTTTAGGTACCTCTTCCTTATCAATTCTAGCTGATTTGTTGATTAATTTATAACCGAGTTATGTAAAAATTGGATTTGGTTAATGTTGGTTTTACAAGAAAGGCCCCGACCGGTTATACCATACCTAATAATTGATTCCGCTTATGATTGATAAATAAGTCTTAATGTGTTTATTGGAACAAAATATTTTATTTTAAACATGCTGCCTATAACTGTCCTCAATCTGTTACATATTTTAGATATATGTTTATCCCACTAAAAAAAAAACAATAGCAATGCTTAAATACACATACTCATTAACTACCCCAATTTTTTCAGTTACATAATATGACAATACCATTTATTTATTTTATAAATTTAGTGAATAAAAAAGTTTTTTTTTTTTTAATATAAAAATAAATATTTGCGTTCTTATGGTTTACCCAAATATTTAATTTTGAGGGCCATTTTCAACGAGTTGTAAAAACTCACTATAACAAAACGGAATCGAGTTGTGGCAGAGTAAGGTTTGAACCACGGACCTTTAGTCTGTGAGTCCGAGACACTAGCCACAGGACCACAACCCGATTCTTTACGTATACATATTTAGTCACAGTTAATCTATATAAAGCTAGTGAATAGAAAATGAAAACGGAGTGTTCTCTGTTTAGAATAGTTTCCATCTAACATGGCTCAGCCTGTTCTAAGATGGAGATTTTTTATCTTTTAAAGCATAAGTAGTTCTTTACTGATATAACCAAAGAAACTAAAAAAACTAAAACTACTTAATTATAAATGCCTAGCTAATCAAATATAAGAAATTGAAAATCGTTATGAAGGCAGTCGAAACTATGAGCTACTTTATTCATTTGATTTAGTGCTGGTACATGAGGGGATCTGATATGCATAATTTTAGTATTTTTTCATTTATTATTTGACCCATATAATGCGACCATTTAAGCAAAAAAGTTAAGTTGAAACTTAAAAATCAAACAGACGTATTAACAAACAATGACATAAACGAAGACTTTACTATGTTGACTAAATGGACAACCACAAACTTACTTAAACTTAATGAAAAAAAATGCAATATTATCCATTTTGAATCTAGAAAAAAGTGTCACAAAGTAGATGCTTACATAAATAATCAAAGACAAACTGAAATTGAACATGTTAAATACTTAAGACTTAAAATAGACAGACAATTGACATGGACAATTCATATCAACAATTTAATTAGCAAAGTGGTGACTTTATCGAGTCTTTTTTTTTTAAATCAAAAACTGTGTTCCAATAAAGGAAAAAAATTGAATGTATGAAGCCTATGTATGTAAAAACTAAAATATGTTATATGCAACTTCTATGGGGAACAGGAAATCAAAATGACATAAACTGACTACAAAGACAGCAAAATAAAATATTAAAGTTATTATATGACATTCCCTATCTAACAGCAACCAAAGAACTTTAAACTAGAATCCTTAAAATTTATTCATAAATTAGCCACTGATGTAATTGTAGACGTACAATTAAAACTTGAAAAAACTGTAGTAAACATGAAATCAATACGAGAATATCAGAAAAATATAATATAAAACCTTTTAAAACGAAAAAAGGACGATCGAGACTAATAAACCATGGACTGAAATTATACAATAAACTACCAGACAAAACTAAACAAATGACTCAGACAACCTTTACAAAAAATGCTAAAAATATTATTATTTACAGTAGAATGTGAATTTTAAAAGTAAAAATATTTTGTTTCATGTGTGTAAACCCGTAAGGGTTTATCAATTAAATTTAAATGGTAAACCCGTAAGGGTTTATCAATTAAATTTAAATGAAATAAAAATAAAAAAGAATATTTTTTTGTGGAACTAGTCCTAATAGTAGTTGATAAACTGTTCCCTGCATGATGATGCCTAGTACATAATATACATATACATTATTATAATTGTATCGACAATACACACACACCGTTGTGCGGTAGTCTGTGTTGGTAAGGCATTCCTCCCAAATCAGATATAGCGTAGACGCAAATTAAAAGAAATTGTTACTTCGGAAGAGTATGTAATTAGATTCTAATGCATGCGAGTGTATTGTTTATCCCGGTATCTATGGCGGCTTGTGGAGTTAGCTCGCATCATGAGTACGCTTTGCTTGTAAACCTGACTGCAAAGGTCCTCATTTACATGATCTTTGCTTGCGTTGAGTAGAGATGCAAGGCGGTAAAATTACCGCGGTATTTTGCGGGAATTTTACCAGATTTTGGTAAAATAGGGTATTTTTCGGTATTTTTCGGTAAGAAACGAATTTGTCGTACTAATTTCTATTTTTCAAAGATATTACTAATACGAGTAGCTTTGTTTTAGGACACTTTACACGACTGCAAAAACCAGCTTTAGATCCATCGGGTGGTTGTCGAGATTTATTAGAAGTATGAGTCATTCAGGGTCATTCGGTATGTACTTTTTTCACTTTTTTTTTATAAAAAAGTTTTTTATGTTTTGAAAGTTAACAGCATCGTCGGACATAGGGACCTTAGTAAAACCTTAAGTTGAAACCCTGAACGACCACCGCTCATGCCACAATTTTTTAAAAATGGTGCTTAAAATCCGTTTTTTGTGTATAATTACGTCCCTGAAAGTTTTATTGAAAAAAAATATACAAAAGTCTGAGAAAGTAAAATTGACTTAAAAATCCTAATTTTTTCGTGGGATCAATAATTTCTAAGATACACGTTTGAACATCAAATACATTTGATCAAAATAGCGGAAAAGCGCTATTTGCACTAACTTTTTACTAATTATTAAATTACGGTATTTTACCGCGACTTTTGGTAAAATTACGTAATTTTACATCCATAGTGTTGAGTGAAGAAGTTCAGCTTTACAAGTGCCGCGATTCTAAAACGCTATCTTTATCGGTCCACACTAGTGGATTTTTATAAGCTGGTGCGTGCGCTAAACTTACACATACTGGTGGTTTAACTTAAGCTAGCGCGTTCAGAAAACTCATACTAACGCATTTAAAGTCCACAGGATGTTGATTAAAAAAAATGTTGCATTAAATTTTAACCAAATGTGCTATCTTTTTTTAAAATTCGGTGTTGGATAAGAGAGTTGTGTATATATAAAAAAAAAAGATAAGAAAATGAAAAATTAAAAAATTGTTTTCAGGCGTTACCTAGTATGTGAAATAATTTAGTCAGATGAATCTCTTCACAACAATAAAGGTCTAAGCTCTTTAACTTCACTAAAATCAACAAATGGAAGAGTTGAGGAAATGTGGATGTTTAAACATAGGCAAAATGGTGAATGTTACACAGTGTGTAAAGTGGCGACTTAAACCAGCCAATGACAGGTCATAAGCCCTGTAAATGCCTTGACTTCCATATTCCCTTATTTAAGGTATTCTCCATCCCTGTTGTAATTTGTTAATATCAATTCACTAAAATACTTTGTTTTATTATTTTATGTTTTTTAAATCATTTTTTGAAATGTTGCATTTTTACTAATTATAATCCTTGCAAGCACGAGGGACGATTTAAATTTGAAAAAGTGTATTTTTTAAATAGTAAATTACTCTAGAACTAGAAAGCGAAATTGTGTTGATTGTTTTAAGTATCTAAATAACAAGATTTATTGTTTATCAATAAGTGTGTAGACATATTTTCTCCGATATAATTTGTACTTTGCATTTTAATTACACTCTCTTAATTATTATTATGATGAACACAAAATATAAAATAAAAACTATGCTTGTTTAAAAATAAATAATCTAAAATATATGACATTTTCTTAAGTACTTGTTTTTTTTCGCTCTGATCCAAAAGATATTTTTAAAAACATTAAATATAAAAATATATAACACCGACATTTTTAAAATCAGTATTCTGTACATTAAAAATGTTTTTGTGTAAGTTTTGTGAAAGCGAAAGAAAATGAAATAAAAAAAATATTTATAATAGTTTTTTAAGGGGTTTTTCCATTGGGACACCAATCGCAGTGTATCTTAATAATTTTTGTTACTTGAAAGTAAGATGATCAGTCTTACGTTTCAGGTACCAGTCCAGGTATAATGAATTATTCTATATTCTAGTGTAAAAACGCATCGGTAAATAAATGTGTTTTTTTTTCTTTTTATATAAAAGAAATATTTGCGTTCTTATGATTTACCCAAATATTTCATTTTGAAGGCCATTTTCAATGAGTTGTAAATAACTCATTTTGAGAAAATGGGAATCAAGTTGGGTAGAGTGGGATTCCAACCACTGACCTTTGAACCGTGATTCCGAGATACTAGCCAAGGTACCACAACCCGATTCAAATTTTTCATGTCAGCTATGTCGGGAAACGAACCCGAGACTTTGCATGGTAGGCATAACCTTTTACCAGGTAGGGCTTCTTACATTTCTCAATGTGTCTATAAATAAAATATTATTATATTGTATTATATGCGGATGATGTCGTGCTTCTTGCTAGCAGCAAAGAAGACCTTCAATTCTTAGTAACAAAAGTCTACGAGGTATGCAAGAAACGCGATTTGCTTATGAATGTTGATAAATCGAAAGTGATGGTTTTTAAAAGGGATGAAAATAAAACTAAATGTGAGATCAGCGTGAACGGAGATATTCTGAATCAGGTAGAAGAATTTGTGTACCTGGGAAGTATGTTTACTAGGGACGGAAAGGCCGATAAAGATATTGAAAGGAGGGTGAGTGCCGGGAACAGGGTGAACGGTGCACTAAAATCTACTTTGGCAAACAAATGTTTATCGCAGGAGGCTAAACTAGCAGTTCACAACGGAGTTCTAGTTCCAACTCTAATGTATGGGAGCGAAGTATGGAATTGGAAAAATAATGATGAAAGTAGGTTGAATGCTGTCGAAATGCGATCCCTCAGGCGAATGTGTGGTAAAACGATGTATGATAGGTGCACAAATGTCGAGATCCGTGAAGTGTGTAAGGCTGAGACATGCATTATTGACAGAATCAAGAAAGGGGTGCTGCGTTGGTTTGGACATGTAGAGCGAATGGACAGCGAAAGAACGACTAAAAGGATCTACGATGCAAATGTTGATGGATGCAGAAAACGAGGAAGACCGAGAAAGACATGGCACGATCAAGTCCATCAAATACTTGAAGATGGACATGTCAAAAGTAGTAATAATCGGCGTGCGTGCATAAGAAGATGTATGAATGTAGAGAAAGCGAGGTCTGTATGCCAAGATAGAGTGTTATGGCGTTCTATCCTCCCTGCCTACCCCTACGGGGAAACGGCGTGATGGTTTGTTGTTGTTATTGTTGTTGTATTGTATATAAATTTAATATCATGATCCTACAAGTCTTCATTAATTCTGTATATGAAAAAAATTGAAATAAATAATCTAATGAAATAATTACAATCATGTTTTGAAGGCCAAATAACAAGATGTGCAATAAAAACGAAATAATTGACATCAGGTTCGGCTATCGACGGCGACGTAATCACCCACAATATCTTTAAGTGGATTCTTCAGCAACAAGTAAAAGTTTGTCCCGTGAGATCACCATTGCAAAAACCGCCAACGACCTTTACTCTGATGCTATCTGAAGACTTATATTAAATGCCAAGGATATATCTCGGAGTTGAAGTGCTAATTGAGACCAGATGGAGAGAAAAAGTGCATTTTTTGACAGAGACGCAGACGGTAAACTAACGAGAAAAAAATACTTAAGAACAAGAGGAAGATTCTTTGTGTTTTGATTTCTTTATTATAACCCGCCCGTTCCTGTCATGTAACCGGGGTGGCGCGGCGTTGCAAATAGGGTATTATCACTTGTTAGGAATATCGGATTTAACCTACTCTACGAATAAAAGTTTTTTTAAGATTCTCCTAGTGTTAATATAATGAATATTTTCATTCATTATTTTCATTTCGAAAATAAGGTCTTTCGAAAACGATCGTTTTGTAAGTTGGTAATAAATTTTCTCACAGAAGTCCACGAGTAATGGACTTATTTTAATGTTGGTAATGCCACAGGCCACGGATAGAAATATAAGGAGAGTTGTCTATACATATCATCTTAAGACCCCTCCTTACCCACTCCACACTCCAGTTCCAGGCACTGACAGATGAAAGTGAAAACGGATTACGTCTTATATCTCGAATTTCTTTTATTATTTTTTGGTTTTCAATCTTTTCTAGATATTAATTTATTATGATAATGATAAATTGACTTATCAATTTATCATGAAAATTATAAATCACAAATCGTAGCGTTTGATAAGTGACAGGACCCCGTAAATATAAACAAACCACACAGAAAAAGGAAGCTATCTACAATACTCTATAAAATCCATAGACATTGATGAAAAAAAATCCAATGACCTCACAAAACATTCGAAAACGTCATACTGGATGACGTCACGAATCGTTTGTTTTTGGCACCATTTAAATTACTAGAATTTAATCCTTTATATCTCGCTTATTTCTTAACAGATTTTAATAAATATAGTACCAATCGGCTTGTGATTTTTAGATTAATTTATTAGCTAATAAAAAAATCCATGATATATGCTCATTGCACTTAATTAATCAATATCTCGGCACCTACTATAAATATTACCACGAAATTGTTTTTCCTTTTTAAGTATACCTTAACAAAGACCTTTTTAAATATAAGATAATGTATTTTCTAAATGTTTTCCCTCTCTGTTGTAACAAATCTGCATCTGAATGTATTTTCTATTATAAGACAGTAAATTTCATTCTTTTGAATACGCGACCTCTTTACGAGTTAAAAATAACCTTTTGCTTTGCTTGTGACTGCGACCCCCCAAGCAAAACTTTGCGACCCCCGGGTTGAAAAACGCTGGTTTAAATTAAGCTGTTTTAATCTGTGCCTATAAGAATCACACAAAATGTATTTTATGTCATGAACTAAGTGATACTATCTCCATTAAATTAATGTTCATTATTTGTACATCGTGGTTACAAGTCGCACAATGTTGTTAACCCTTTCGTGACATTGATAAGATAAAATACGACTCGATTTTTTTTTACCAAAACATAAATAATGATTAAAATAACATGGTTATTCCTAGTTTTTCATTTTACGCACTCATCGATGCATAGGACACTTAATTTCGAAACTATGTTACTGAAAGGTTTGGTAGTCTTACGCTTTAGGTGCCGTCGCAGCGTAGGTACAGTAAAATATTGTTATGAACCATCCAATGACATACTGATCAAGCAAATAATAATTGTACAAAAAGCTTTAATAAAAATTATCTTAAGAGTCCCAGTCACCACTAGCTCCCTCGGTATACTTGAAAATCTTAATGTAAAATCTATAAAACAACTTTTTGTAAAAGCTTTGTTACCTTACGCACTTTATTATTCTCTACCTTCCGTTACAAATACAAGAGTTACTAGATACTCCACCCTGATGCTGCAAAAAAATAAATACAACCTTCAGTCAATGAGGATTGGCCCACTACTCGGTTAAAGTGAACAATCTACTTCCATTATCCATAAGGACAATAAGTAAGTAATATTTAATTTTAATAAATATACTAGAACCACAGATTTATATAGAATAACAAAAATGCTCACTCTAGAGGAATTAATCTACACAGAAAAAAAAAATATGTTTAAGATGAAAAAGAATAAAATAAAGACAAATATTAAATTTAATTTTAACTACAACATATGTAAAATAAATACAAGAGCATCAAATAATTTAACCTGCGAACATCCTAGGACCAACAGAAAAAGAAACAGTTTTTTGTATACAGCAATAAATTTTTACAATTCACTTTCTAATGACCTAAAAAATATACCAAACATATACGTACTTAAAAAACACCTAAATAAAACAGTTCTACAGCCCGTGTGACGAGTGATATGTGATGTTATTTTATCGACTTTTTATTTAAACTATTGCGTTATTATTTATAATATCCCTTCATACCAGCACGTTTGCTGATTGGGAGTATTTCGTACAAATATAATATGTAATGGGCCCAAAAATATTCAATATGTTACCCAAAGATTGCAAAACTATGACCCGGATTCAATTGAACAAATTCGTAAAAAAATGGTTACTGGATTTAGGTCGAGAAAAATCGGAAAATTTACTAAAAATAAATTCCTAATAAATGAATATTGTATAACTGTATAGTACATTCAAGTAGGTAGTAATGTTATTTTTATTTATATCCCTACAGAGATGAGGTAGAATTTTTTTCAAATTCAGGATTATGGATATTCGTGCGTTTACAGGGCTTATGACCTGTCATTGGCTGGGTTAAGTGGCCACTTTAAGTACTACAACATTCCCCATTCCGCTTATTAGCGAATATCCGAATATAATGAAGAGTCTTAACTACATAAAATAAAGTAATCTGCTTAATTAAAATACTTAACTTCAATATCAATACATAGATGGCCCTCCAACTCGCTTGTGGATGGTTTCTCAAATTCATAACATAAATACAAAAATCAAAAATGTTACCGGTGTGGATATTCGCTAATAAGCGGAATGGGGAATGTTGTAGTACTTAAAGTGGCCACTTCACCCAGCCAATGACAGGTCATAAGCCCTGTAAACGCTCGAATATCCATAATCCTGAATTTGAAAAAAATTCTACCTCATCTCTGTAGGGATATAAATAAAAATATATACCTACTCCCCCTTGGGAGAAAATCCAGATTTGTACAAGTACACGTACCAAAAATAATGTTGAGTAATGTTATTGTTTATTTTTGCATAAAAATGTCTGCCTTAAAACAGGTTGTACCTAGTTAGGCAGACTAGACATGATCCAGAGAAATCTATTACCCAAGTGTTTATGTAGTAGATAAAGTTATTGTTATTTCTGTTAATAAACTTTGATTATTATTATTAATGTTATGTAATATGTAAAGTTTAAAAACCTTGTATTTTGTCATGAATAGATAAATCTTAGACCTGTAAATGTGTCAACTTTTATATTCCTTCTTCAAAAATATTTTTTCTCTCTGTTGTAATTATTATTATTATTATTAATAAAACATATAATACTAAAATTACATATTATACTCCCAGGAGTTATTAGAAACTCATTTGGGACCGTAAATAAGAAAAAACATTTTTTTGACAATACATAACATCATACAAATTAATACATCCGAAATAAAAGAAAACATTATTGTATAAGAAACATAAAACACCGTCTTATGTAAACTACATTAATAATTATCAATATCAAAAAGATTTAAGAAATATTTTTTAATTGCGAGACTTCTGGATTTTTTATTGAGTTTTTCGTGTCTTAGCTCATCAGGCAGTTTATTATATTCGGAATGGCCAATATTTTCCAAGGACCTACTGCCAAACTTTGTTGAGCGAAACTTAGACACATGAAGATTCCTTGAATAACGCGTATTGTAATTATTAATATTATGACCGAATGTGTGTTTTAAATTTGAATTAGCAGATAAATTTCAACAATTTTTCTTATTTAATTTAGCTGCGCATTGTAGGGTTAACAAATGAACACAGTATTGCCGAGTTGGGTTGTGTGAAGTAGGGCGCCCGCTTTCCGCTATCACCCCGGCACAGGCAGGTAGGAGAGCCGGTTACCTTTATCTTCCATTCAGGTGTACGACTGCACTAACAGATAATATAACTCATTACTTTCTCGCTAAGGTGGAATGCATGAAAAGCAGGCTTTACCCTACTCGCCGAAAGTATTCTACTGCCATAGAATTTTTTAACATCTGATCGGCCGTGAAAATCGAACAATTTTTTATAATTTTACTTTCTTAAAAATGTATACCATCTTACATCTCTCTTTGTATTATCTTTAAGCATATTTAATTCTAAAGAGTTAAATGTATCTTTATTAAAGAGTTAAATGTATTTATACAAAACAGAGATAAGGATAGATAATTCAAAGTTATATGTAAGTAAATTAAATAAAGTTATTTTCATCTTAAGGATCATTATCAAAAAAATTTCTTTGGGTTAACTAATGAGTTGATATAATGCTATTTTAATGAGTTTAAGTATTTTATTTTATTTTTAGTTTCCCATCCTTCGTGAGAGTGGTTTTGTAAATAATGATTTCTAAAAAACAAAGGGTAAAAAGTCATTAGTAAAATTATATTACAATGGGTAAAGTAATGGAGAATGCACATGTGTTATCTGTTCATTAAGTAATTCTACGTCGGGTTTATTTTTTAATCTATTCATTTCGAGAATTTCTAATTTGTCAAGTTTATGGCCTTTAGGTGCAATATGAATTATTTTTACATTATTTTTTAATTCAAAGGAATGTTTATTTTCTATTAAATGATTGGCAAAATTTGAATTATCTTTATTATTAGACCATGATTGTATGTAACAGATAACACACGTGCATTCTCCATTACTTTACCCATTGTAATATAATTTTACTAATGACTTTTTACCCTTTGTTTTTCAGAAATCATTATTTACAAAACCACACTCAATAAGGATGGGACACTAAAAATAAAATAAAATACTTAAACTCATTAAAATAGCATTATATCAACTCATTAGTTAACCCAAAGAATTTTTTTGATAATGATCCTTAAGATGAAAATAACTTTATTTAATTTACTTACATATAACTTTGAATTATCTATCCTTACCTCTGTTTTGTGTAAATACATTTAACTCTTTAATAATAATACCAGTCTCGAAGATGTCGCGAAAGCGATGTAACCTGTCACTCGATATTCCAAATTTGTGGATTAAAGTATCACTCGTGTTTTATTTATATAATAAAAAAATAAAACTTTGTTATGTGTGCCTCATGCATTTCGGTAGTAAATTGTGAGGTGAAATGCCCTATGATTTACATAGAATTTTGAACAACGATTTATGTTACCATTTTATGTTTTCAGTTTCTGAATATAATGAATATAATGGTTAGGAAAAATGTAATTATCGAACAGCCATGGCGACATCACACATCCCTGTTTGACTCCTTTATGAATGTCAAACCACGATGTGTATGATCCATTTATCCTAACACATGCTGTGCTGTCTTTATACAGATAAGCAATAGCCCATGTCAGGTCATACTCCGATAACACCTTTAATACTGATGGATGATAAGCTTTCATTTAGAGATCACATAAATACAATAGTAGATAAGGCGTACAGACTTCTAGGGTTTATCTTACGAATCTCCAAGCCATTCTCATCACCAAATACATTCAAACTTCTTTACTATACTTATGTGCGAAGTCAACTCGAATTCGCTTCATTCGGATGGTCCCCTCAATATAATGTATATATTAATCAAATTGAAAACATTCAAAAGAAATTTATAAGGAGCCTGGAATATCGTTTTGGCAACATTGAAAATGATTACGGCGCGTCTTTGATCAATTTTAATATAGAATCACTACAAAAAAGGCGCTTTACATATGATTTAATTTTTCTTTTCAAAATTCTCAATAATATAGTTGATTCGCCGTATCTTTTACAAAATATTGGTTTCCGTTGTCCTCTTCGCTATACTAAATTAAATTCCCTTTTTTATGTACCAACTTGTAAAAACAATTATACCTCGAATTCATTCATTAGACGTACCTGTAGAAATTATAACGGACTCAGTATTGATGTAGACATTTTTAACTGCACGTTGCATTTGTACAGAAAATTTCTTCATGGGGTCGATTATTTGGGATAGTTGCTGAATGTGCATCTTGAGTGGTTTATGCTATGTATATGTGCCGCATGTAATGTATATGTTTGTGTATATTTTATATGTGCGTTCATGTGCGTGCGTGGATGGCTCGGAGTGTACATTCGGTATTTTTATTTATTTTAATTTATTACTTCCATGGAAAACGCAAATGTCAACAATTATTCTTTTCTCACTTAAAATTCTTATTTATTTTTTATTTCTTTGTCACATTTAATGTTTATATCTTTTTAATTTATAAAAACTTAATTGGTCTTTTTATGTTTAAAAATTGTTGTTTTTAATATTTATTTTGTATGAATGTATGTTTTCTGAATAAAATAAAATAAAATAAAAAAAAAAAATTCTCTGTCAACTCCATCAAACGCTTTTTGCAGATCGACAAATGCGCAAAAAAGTTTCTGGTTTTTAACAAGATTTTTTTCTGTCATGTATATAAAATAGTATTTTCTATGAGAAATCGAACACAGAACCTCAAGCATGGTATGCCAATGTGACGAACACCGCACCACAAGACAGACTTGTCACAACCCGATTTCTTTTTACATATTTTTTACCGTGTGAGAGTAGCCATGTAGTCGAAATTACTCGTCTAAGGTTATGGTGCTATTTCACATTCAGAACCTTATCTCCATCCGTTTGGACACAGAAAATATGAAGTTAATTATTAATTGGATCTTGCGGTTATTTCTAGTTTCTGGTTGTTTGTTGGTCACTGAGTATTACCTTTTATTTTTAAATTGAAAACGATTTCTACCAAACAATCATCAAGCCAACTGAGCTTAAGACATAATGGAATAATTGGCCAAAGAGTCGTGTGAACTAAAACGCAGATTTCGAGAGTTTAAAGACTTTTCTATGGAGTAATTTCCTGGGAAAATCTTATTCCCCGATTATTTGTTACTCCCTATATTTCAGTACTACACAGCGACGAAGTGCGTTCTACTAACGGACATTTACATAGGAATATATTATGTAAATAGCAATGGCGTAATAATTAAATACAGTGTACACTAGGGTGATGCTTAAAAATGAAAGTTAAAAAATTCAACGGTTCACCCTCCCATTTTGATCTCTCATATGTAAAATGGAGTTAACTAAAATTTTGTTGGATTTCATTAAGTTTTAGGGGTCGCTACCAGGCTTTAAATTTAATAAAAAATGATAAAATTCAATTTAATTTTCTGTGGTAATTTTTTATTTTACAAAAAATTATTATCCCACTAAACACTTTCACATTTCACAGGCCATGAAGTTGTTGACCGACTTCCAGTTTTAGTTTCTGGTAAAAGGGTGGATCAGCTTCTCTGCATTCCGAAACTTGAGTCTGCTGAAGGTGAAAAAATTGCATCAGCAGTTTATGAATCCCTCCTTTCATGGGGTTTACTCAATAAAGTAATGAGTATGAGTTTTGACACAACCGCATCTAATACCGGGTCTCGAAAAGGGGCTTGTATTCTACTTGAGCAGAAAATGGATAAGGAAATGCTCTGGCTAGCATGTAGGCATCACATTATGGAAATTATGCTGAAATCAGTTGTTCAAAACGAAATTGGGCCTTCGTCTGGACCAGATAATTCATTATTCAAAAGATTTCAGAAAAACTGGCAATTAATTAATAAAAAAGAGTATGCGACGTTAGAAACTGATGAAGAATCTATTGAAAAGCTCCAAGATGTGAAAGATGAAATAATCAATTTTGCTAAGAAACAATTGACAGAATATCAGCCCAGAGATGTTACAAGGAACTCTTGCAACTAAGCATTGTATTTTTGGGAGGAGAACTAAAAAATGGCGTGTCATTCAAAAATCCTGCAGGTCTGCACCGAGCACGTTGGATGGCAAAGTCTATCTACTCTCTGAAAATGTTCTTGTTTCGAGAACAATTCAGACTAACAAAACAAGAGGAAAAAGGTTTGCGAGAAATCTGTATTTTTACAGTCTTAATCTATATAAAGTATTGGTTCCAAGCTCCATCCGCTTGTTCAGCCCCAAGAAACGACTTAGAACTCCTCAAAGATTTAAAGAGGTATGAGGATGTAAACCCTGTCATAGCTAGAAAAGCAATAAATAAAGTATGTGGCCATTTATGGTATGTCTCAGAGGAACTTATCGCCTTATCATTTTTTGACGACAAAGTGAGAAATGAAACTAAGAAGAAAATGGTGGAAGCTCTAAAGAAAGAAGGAGCTGATTTTTGCCTGAAAAGAATTAATGTAGACATTGATAACATTGGTAATAAAAATCTAGAAGATTTTGTCACTAGTAACACCAAACGATTATTTTCTATTACCGGATTAAGCTCCGATTTCCTCAAGAAAAAAGTTGAAGACTGGATCAAAGACAAGGAATATATTCAAAGTAAGGAGATAGTATCCAAATTTAAGGTAGTCAATGATACAGCAGAGAGAGGGGTGTCCTTAATCCAAGAGTACAACAAAATACTGACCCTAGATGAAGACCAGAAGCAGTATATTTTGCTTCTTGTGAAGTCCTTCAGACAAAAGTTCCCGAACTACAAAAAAGCAACTTTGCTGTCTGCATAATGAGTTTTTTACGTGTTAATTGTGCATCAAAATCTTTTTAAGGACTCTAAACAACTAATATAAGCTTATATTAATTCTGTAATAAGTTTTTTTTTAAATTGTGACAGTTAAAGACATTTTATAAAAATCTGTGTTTTTTGTCTAATTTTCCTCTTGTTTGTTCACATCCCGAAAGTAAATTGTAACACATATATGATACAAAATTAGCTTTAAGTAACATATATGGACCTTATAACCTCATTTTAGCTTTTATTATGTAAAAAAAAATAAAAAATATAATAAATACAATTTTTTTTAAATAATCACTTTTTGGGAAAATTTTAGATTTTTTAATCTTCGGTAGCGACCTTTAAATTTTTCTCAAAAAATCTCAAAAAATTAATTTAAGTTTCTCTTATTAGGTAGAACAAAACGGGAGGGTGAATCAAGAGAAAAGAAACAAAAAAAATTTTTGGGTCTTTTAAGCATCACCCTAGTGTACACGTTTGTATCCGGAGAAGTGCAGAATACAGTTCTGAGTGTGTAATAGAACCAGAACCGTAGACGAGTGTTTTCCACTCGATATTTTCAGAATTCTCGTCTTTTAGAGAATGTGCATCTTGCCCAAACTCTGGTTTTCTCATTATTCCTATATGGAGTAGAAACATGGACATTGAGAGAGTCAGAGAGAAAAATTATTGATGCCTTTGAAATGCGGTGTTGGAGAAGACAAACATTTGGACATACTCAAAACATTGTTGAATAACTTTAAATGACGTCACTAGTTCTTCTAAATTAACCAATTATAGAATGTTATGATGGTGTAGATTTCCAGTTTCTGGGAAGTCAACCAACCAATCAGGACAACTCACCGAAGAGAACTAGTGAGTAATTAAAAAAATCGTAGCAATGATACTATGATACAAATAAAACAAATTTGGCTCTGTTTCACAGTTTTTCAACAAACAAAAAAAAACCCTGAACTTTTTCAATCATGTTTGCAATATGGTCATGATGAAGAATGGCAAAATCCAACGTCCTTCACATAATTTTCTAAACTCTTAGTGAAACTGGCGGGGCAATGAAAGCTTAAGAGTTATAAAATTAAAATCACGGTTTTTTTTTAAAGGAATAACCCGCTAATCCTCTATTTTGAGGCTTTTCAGCAGGCGGAATAGAGGGGATATGGAAGGAGGTAGCAAAAATACACCACAACGCCCAGACCAATTGAGAAAAAAATATTTCTTGGATTTTTTTCTTGCAACTGGCGGGAATCGAACCCCTGACGTCAGTTTCACAGTTGGCCATTTAACCAACTGCGCCACGGCGCTTGTGAAATTGAAAATCATTCTTCTTCTTCTTCAGCCTTATTCTCTCCACTGCTGGATAAAGACCTCTTCCAAACGTCTCCATTCCTTCCTATCACCCGCTATTATCATCCACGTTTTACCGGCAATAGAGGAAATGTCATCGACCCATCTTTTCTGTAGCCTTCCAACACTTCTTTTGTTTGCCTATGGTCTCCACTTTATTATTTTGGGTGTCCACCTGCCATCATTTTGCCTCGCCAAGTGTCCTGCCTACTGCTATTTCAATTTCGCTGCACGATCCATGATATCCACGACTCCGGTTCGGCGCCTTATTTCTTCATTTCTTACTCTGTCTCTTAGACATACCCCGAGCATCTGTCTTTCCATGGATCGTTGCGTGCATTTTAATTTCTGGCTACTTTTTGTGTTACAGACATGGTTTCTAGTCCGTATGTTGGTAATATGCACGATTCACGGACTTGTATTTTTAAGCATATAGGGACTTCTTTATTTTCAAAAATATATTTTAGTTTGCCGAAAGCGGCTCAACTTAGCCCTATTCTTCTTGGTAACTCCGCTGTCTGGTTATCTTTACCAAGTTTGACTTTGTGTCCTAGATATATGTATTCACCAACCACTTCGATTTTATTATTGTTAATGAAAATGACTCGTCCTGTTGGACTAATAATCTTTGTTTTATGAACATTCATTTCCAAATCAATCCTTTTTGAAGCCTCAAGTAAAGATATGGTGAAATGATTATGGAACCACAATCATTTCGCCATATCTTTACTTATGACCACTATATCACCTGCGAATCTGAGGTGACTCAAGTACAAACCAATTTTTTTCCCAATTTAGGGTTTTAAATACATGAAATGTGTTGTTTTTTTTTTGGCAAAAAACATGATTTTTGTAATATGAGCCAAACCGATAAAAAAATTCGCGGTCTTATTTATTTATTCACACTCTTTATCAAAATACAATTCCATGTTCACTTTGCCCAGCTAA
Organism: Micrasema longulum; assembly: GCF_059751315.1. Classification (NCBI taxonomy): domain Eukaryota; kingdom Metazoa; phylum Arthropoda; class Insecta; order Trichoptera; family Brachycentridae; genus Micrasema; species Micrasema longulum. Next base: position 57,768 of record NW_028279440.1, on the reverse strand, counting down.
CAAGGGTACATACCCCGTTCCAAGCTAGGCAATTACATTTTAATATATTATAATAGTTAACAAATTAATATAGAGCACAGACAAACAAAATATAAACTTATTCGGATACACATTTTGATTCATATACATACAGACATACACAAATATACACACATATATATAAATATATACAAATACACATTTACATACACACACACGTACATACACCCATGCGCATACACATACATACATTCATAAAAACATAGACAATTTATTTATGCGAAACTTTATGGTCGTCATCTATACATATATATTTTTAAAATTATTCCTTATTTTTTATATTTTATTTTTGACATCGGGAATGTTTCCGCTGGGAATAGTTTATATAGCGTATACAGTATCTTATTATTACTATTGTTTTATTAATGCAATTGAGGCTTTCATTTTGCATTTTCGCTACCCATCCCTTTGTTTTAAACACCATTATTCAAAACAAATTATTCAAATGACGTCTCATAATGCAGCAATGTCTCAAATGCCAGGCGCTGGAAATGCATCCACGCCTGTAATTTCCTTGCCGGGCGAATGTGATTCTTATAGTGCTGGCGATTGGGTGGCCTATTCGCGTGGCAAGTGGCTAGGCATTTCGAAAAATATTGCATAACGCTAGTTTCTGTATAAATATGAACGCTATTGAATATTTTGTGAGTTGTATCATTCGCATTGTGAGCCGTGACATTTGGAAATAATAGTGCTGAGATTAAAAGTACAGAGTTAAAAAAAATAATACACACATACTCGTATATACACGGTTTTTCAGGGCCAGACCATTCAGACCAGAGGAACATTCCTCGTAGTAAGCTTTAAAAAAATCCTACTACTTTTTTTCCAAAAAGTCGTTTTAAAAAAAAAAAAAATGTATCTCAAAATGTAATAAATCCTTAATTTCTCGGACAACCAGTCCCTCCACAAACCCCTACCCCTCTCCTACCCTGTCGCTTCTCTTGTCCGCGTCTGGTGCGTATCGCTTCGTTGGTTAAATACGTTTTTATCGCAATTTTTTTTGTCGAGGAGGGGTAGGAGTTTGCAGAAGGGATGCTAGTCTGAGAAAATAAATATTTACTGCATTTTGAGATAATATATATATTTTTTAAACTTACCATGAGGAATTTTTTTTGAAGTTTCTCGATCTTCCCTGAAAAACCGTGTATTACAAAAAAAAGCGTATCCCAAACTCTTAGAGGCCAAGAGCCTTGTATTGAGTTGTGATACAACAAAATGGAAAATGAAAGCATGTACATTATAAATTAATAGCAAAATTAAAAATTATTACATAAACATATATTTGCAATGAGTATCAGTGAAAACCTTAATATTAACTTCTCCAGGTCTAAGGGGGGTTCAAATTTCAGTTTATTTTCTATTTTTTAGTACTTATAAAAGTCACTGCCCATTTATTAATTTTTATGTACTAGGTAAAGAATAAATATATTTATAAGGTTACAAAAATATTTCATTTATCTTCATATTGTTAATACTGTATTTTTTTAACAATTTTTTCCCCTTCAGAATAACAGTTGATTTAAAACAACGGTAAATTAGTTTTTTTAAATTTAATCATTTCCACATTTCATTTTTCGACATGTATAAATTTTTATTATTTATATTTTCTATTATTATTTTGTATATTGTTTTGATTATTTTGCATATTGTTTTGATTACTTGTTTTAATATGTAAACAAATATTTTTGATTTATTTATCGATGAGTCCCGACTTAACGCGGAATTTTCTAACAAGTCGGGAAATAAAAAACAAATAATTGTGTCCATGTAAAATTGTGTATTTTGTGCATTAAATAAAATAAAATAAAAAAATAAAATACTACATGCCATAATCTAATGTTTTAGTATAGTTTTTTAAAATAACAAATAATTATATTCTGGTGAAAAGGGACTTTTAGTTCATTTTTAATGATAGTTAATTGCGTGTGGTCAATCAATATTAATTATTTAAAACATGCACTTATATTGATTGATAAATTCAAATCACAGTTAATCTATACTTGAAATCACAATTTTCCGATACTATCTAAACCAATAGAATGTTGTAATCAATCTATTGTTGCATGGTTTATACATGAATTATTCATAATATTTCAAATGCAACAATTCGCAGTAAATCACAGTCTTGCCGAGAGTTGTTATTAACTCAGATTTGCAATTTTCATTTGGTAGTGACAAAATAATTCCAACACCCACATTACCGCCATAATCCTTGTTTCTTGAGTTATAATTATGCAATAAAACCACATTTTACACGAGAGATAGGTTTCACGCAGTACCGTGTAAAAAAATTCAAGCAGTAAGGGTCGCCAGAACTTTACTCCGCGTTAAATGATAAATAATAATTAAAGTATTTTTCTTTCGTCTTTTAAATAGAGTTCTGCGATAAAAAGCAGCAACTTTAAAACAGTTTTTTTTATTTAAAAAATCCAATTAAAGCGACGATTTTTTTTATTAAAAAAAATCCAATTAAAGTAAAAATCGCTGGTTTAAAAATGATTTTTATACGACATTTAACAGTTCCAATGACGGTATAGTTGACTTTTGTACTATCTTTATCTACCTACGTATTACAAAGCCAGCCTGATCGACATAATGATACGTACTCTCAGGAAGAAAAAAAATGTGAAAATTGTATTTTACAGGTTTTACACTGAGGTATAATTAAATAAGATGATGCTTCTAAAACGATTTTTCGAAATTATGTTCCGAAAACATTTTTATTTATTTTATTAAATCAAAGTGGTATTATTTTGTATTTGTTAGAGTGTTCTTAGAGTTGTCTTTGTGTTGAGGATCTAGTGATTATATTATTTGTTTGTGATGTATTGTAGGGGTTATGTCTTTCATTTGAGTAAGAGTAGTTTTTGAATCTGTAAGTATTGTTTTAGCGTATAATTGTTTTAGTGTCATAAGTTGTGATTTGTGGAATACATTTTAGCCATTTAATTATTTTTTTCTTAAAAGTTTTGTTATCATTTAGATGACGTGTAAGTAAAGTTAACTGTCTATGCGAGATTACTGCAAATGTAAAGCTGTATATCGCCCTTTTTTACGATGCTTCGCGTTAACTGACTGCTAGGTATGGTTTTTTTTTCTATATCTGGGCTTTCTACCAAAACATGAAAACAAGTTACATGGATTTGCAAATTATAATGTACATAATTACAACACAAACAAAAAGGAATAACGGCATGAACACAAACAATAGACAACAAAAATAGATGGACAAGAATAATATAATAAAATAATTGTAACAATGAACATATTATAACAACACTAACGTCGTTGGTTTGACAGAAGAAGGAGTCAATGGACAATTTTAAAATCGTAATAGACAATTTAATGAAATTTCATCATTCGATGACAATAGGTTGTATGACGTCATATTCTCCCACCGTAATAATTGTTTATAGCCTTTTCAAAGCTGAATTCATTTCAAATTTACTTAATTTATTAAATTAACACAAATCAAAGCGATTCAACATTAAAACTAAAACATACGGAGATCATTTCAGAGACTAGAATACGAAAGTATACTGGGCTTATGACATGACCTGAAAAAGGGAAATATAACATACAACGAACATCGATAAAAATATATGAAATGGATTTAGAATAATTAATTGTATTTTCGAAATCAATATGGGTATTGTGGAGAAATGTTTTCATACATAAATGTAAAAAAGAAATTTAATAAAAATGCATTGATAGAAAAACACGACGTGTTTGGCCCTGGTTGTTGTGATGTCAAGATTCGTGATAATGTTCGAAACAAAGTTCAATGGCCAGGAACATGTAAAATGAATCGTGACGTATCAAGGGCGTGGCCAATTAAATGATCGTTTTTGCGGAAATTCAAAATTACAAATTTAAAAATATTTTTTATGCCACTAATAACAAGCTATTTTTTTTTGCTGGACTGTAATTCATAGACCTTTATTACTTTTCTTTTTTTTTTGAAAAAACATGATTTTCGCCTATTGGCTGGTTTAAAGGGCCATTATACTCACAATATTCCCCATTCTGCCTATATTTGAACATCTATATTCCTTCGATTGTTCCAACTGCTGATTTTTGTAAAGTTCGAGAGCTGTGAAACCTTTATTGATGCGGGAGATTTATCTACGGAAATTATTTCACCTACATACTGGCTAACGCCTAAAAATATCTTTTTAGTTTTATACTTCCCTTTGGACAAAAATCAAGCGGAAGATTAACGAAATATGGATGTCAAAACATAGGCAGCATGGTAGATGTTACACAGTGTGTGGAGTAGCCCTTTAAATCAGTCAATGACAGGCCATGAGCCTAGTAAATGCCTAAACTTTCATATTCCCTTTTTAATTATTTGTTTTTATTATAAATGATTTTACTATTTATTTAAAGATGTATGTGTATGCATGTGTGCGCATATATTATTATTAATACGAATATGAAATAATGTAAATAAATGCCTCGACACGGGTTATGCTCAGTGAGGTGTTCATATAGAAAAGAAAAAATATAAAGTTTTATCCGTTATAAATAAATACATAAATATTGTAACATTTAAAAACTGCCCCGGGGATTAAATCCAGTACTTGTCTACAAAAATTTTGACAAACTCAAAATGTTGTTAATAAATAGATTATTATTTAACAATAGTATTTTGAATTTGTCCAAATGTTCGTAAACAGTGATTGAATTTAACCCACTGAAAGTTTATGTAAAAGTACATATTTTCTGGCGTTGCGTTGGTTGCATAGTAGGAAGATGAAATATTTTACTTAGACGAATCTCACCCGCGCCAATAAAGATTTCAGCTCTTTAACAAGAAAAAAATCAACAGGTGCAAGAATTAAATAAATATGGATGTTTTTTTCATTTATTTATCACTTTATATACATATACAATTTATATTCATAAAAGGGCAAGCATATTGCCTTAAGGCAATTTCTTCCTACCTACCCAAACTGTTCAGTTTGAAAAAGTTACAAGTAAATGAGCATTTTGAATCTTACAATTTGATAAAAAAAGTAAAAATAAAGATCAACAAAATAAAAGTATATATCAACAATATTTTGAGTTTGTCCAAATTTTTGTAGACAAGGACTGGATTCAACTCCCTGGGGAGCTGTTTATATTAACATATTACAACAGAGATGAAGAACATTTAAGAACATTGTACATATGAAGAACATTGTTGATAAATTACCTTGTCCATGAAGAAGTATAGAAATTGAAATAATAATATTTTCAGGCGTTGCCTAGTATGTAGGTGAAATAATGCAATTAGTTGAATTTCACCTGCATAAATAAAGGTTTCAGCTATTTAACTTCACAAATATCAACAGATGAATGAATTGAAGGAATATAGATGTTCAAATATAGGCAGAATGGTGAATGTTACACAGTGTGTAAAGTGGTCACTTAGACCAGCCATTGACAGGTCATAAGCCCTGTAGATGCCTGGACTTCTATATTACCTTCTCTTTAATGTTCTTCATCTCTGTTTTAATATGTTAATAAAAATATATATATAAAAATAACACTTTACAATGAATATTTAAAAAAAATAACACTACACTATTAAGAATGGAGAGGGGATGGAAAGGAAAGAAGAGGGATAAAGGAACAATTTGCAAGGGGCGTCTCTAACATTAGTAGGTAGATTATTCCACAATCGAGCAGCTACTACTGTGAAAGAGGAGGCAAGAAAATTAAAGCTATGAAAGGGTATTAAAAGGGTTCTCTCGTTACTAGAACGAAAAGATAGTCCGTGTTGTGATAAAGGTTGGTATAGCTCTCCCAGATCAACAGGCGAAGTGGGATTATTTAAAATATTGTGAAGAAGTGATAGAATGTGAATGTTTCTTCTATGCCTGATACTGAGCCAGTGTAGTTGCGTGCGATATTCGGTTATGTGGTCGAATTTGCGAAGATCGAAGATATAACGTCTACAAACATTCTGCAATCGTTCTAACTTATCGAGTAATTCAGAGTTAGAATTTGGATAATATACATCCGCATAGTCAAGGAGTGGAAGAAGTAAGGACTAATGTTTGCTTAACATTGATTGGATATTCAAACGATGAATGTTACGGTGTCTAAAGTGGCCACTTAAACCAGCCATAGACAAATGCCTATATGGTCAAAGCACCAATGAATGATTATTTAAGGTTCAGCTTGTAGTGAAATCCACATTAAATGTCTAAATTTCATTATTTCTGCGTACAAAATAAAAGAAATGAATAAAAAACACATTTATTGTTCTAAGTACTTTTATTTTTTTTATTGAAATACGAGAATTACAATTATAATTAATATTAACAAATTACAACAGGGATGGATTAAATACCTTAAATAAGGGAATATGGAAGTCAAGGCATTTACAGGGCTTATGACCTGTCATTGGCTGGTTTAAGTGGCCACTTTACACACTGTGTAACATTCACCATTTTGCCTATGTTTGAACATCCATATTTCTTCAATTCTTCCATCTGTTGATTTTAGTGAAGTTAAAGAGCTGAAACCTTTATTGTTGTGAAGAGATTCATGTGACTGAATTATTTCACATACTAGGCAACGCCTGAAAACAATTTTTCAATTTAATATTACTCTAAAAAAATAGCAGAATCACCAGTGAATAACCACTACTACCCCAGTAAAAATAATATTCAGATTTAGTTACATCATAACATTATAAAACACCCTAACACATTAGAATATGGATATATTCAAAGAATTGCATAAGAAATAGCATCAAGTAAAACACTTACCACACCTTTCCTTATAAAAACACTATCAATCTCAGAACAATAACGGGAAGACGCACTATTACCTTTTGACAACTCACAGTTCAAAACTGATAGATTTGTTTCTTACCAAAAGATGTGTCCGCCTACTGCTTTTGTCATAGTTTCTAGTGTTAAAGTTTTTTGACTAGACACATGTAGCAATTCTTATTATTAACATATTACAACAGAGATGAAGAACATTTAACATAAGGTAATATAGAAGTCTAGGCATCTACAGGGCTTATGACCTGTCATTGGCTGGTTTAAGTGGCCACTTTACACACTGTGTAACATTCACCATTCTGCCTATATTTGAACATCTATATTCCTTCAATTCTTTCATCTGTTGTTGTTTGTGAAGTTAAAGAGCTGAAACCTTTATTTATGCGGGTGAGATTCATCTAATTAAATTATTTCTCATACATACTAGGCAACGCCTGAAAATATTATTTTTTCAATTTCTATACTTCTTCATGGACCAGGTAATTTATCAACAATATTTTGAGTTTGTCCAAATTTTTGTAGACAAGGACTGGATTCAACTCCCTGGGGAGCTGTTTATATTAACATATTACAACAGAGATGAAGAACATTTAAGATAAGGTAATTTAGAAGTCTAGGCATCTACAGGGCTTATGACCTGTCAATGGCTGGTTTAAGTGGCCACTTTACACACTGTGTAACATTCACCGTTCTGCCCATGTTTGAACATCCACATTTCCTTAACTCTTCCGTCTGTTGACTTTTGTGAACTGTTGAAATAAATGTAAATATGAACAACTCCCTAGGGAGAAAATCCAGCCAGTCTGCAAGCATTTGGACATACTCAAACATTGTTGAATTACTACCTGGTAAAAGAAGAAGTATAAGTGGCACTTAAACCAGCCATTGACAGGTCATAAGCCCTGTAGATGCCTAGACTTCTATATTACCTTATCTTAAATGTTGTTCATGTCTGTTGTAATATGTTAATATAAACAGCTCCCCAGGGAGTTGAATCCAGTCCTTGTCTACGAAAATTTGGACAAACTCAAAATATTGTTAATTCTTATTATATTGTGTTTTATTAACCAGTGGTCATTTGGGGGGTGGTCATTTACTGGTGCTTTGACCCTACTTTCATGTCCCTTACTTTAAAATTTTCACCATCTCTGTTATAATATGTTAGAATTTATATTTGTTTCTTGAAACTATTATCATTTCCAGTATTAAAGGCAGTTTACTTTAAATGGCCGTCTTTTTAAAGTTGTTGCTTTTCATATTGAGATCGGTTTGTTTTTACGGTCACAAGGGCAGGGCGCCTCTCCTACGAATTCTGTTGTTGTAGATATCGAAACCGGTCGTGTCTTGTTAGTTCCTTTCATAAAAACAGCGTGAATGGAATTCCAATGGACTTGTGGAACCCTTCGATACAGACTAAAGATATCGTCAGGCGTGCAAGGACAATGCCTCGAATAAAATCCAAATCGAAATTTGAAGCCGAAGTTATTTATTATTACTTTTCTGTTTATTTATATATATATTTATTTTTTTTTTATTGGAAAGACAACAGACATTTATTAATTTATAATATACAGTTATATTATAAATACATATCATAAAGTCTAATTAGAGGCTTCCATATTGTAAATGTTGTCACATAAAAAATATGATACACAACTTTTAAGATTACTAAAAATGTAAATTTTATTTATTTATCTTTTACATATTAATTACAGCAATTTACAACGAATTATTTGTACAACAAATTAATTGAGTAGTAAAAGTATACATACATAATTAAATTTATTTCAACAGAAAGAGAAAATATATTTTTGAGAAGGGAATATGGAAGTCTAGACATTTACAGGGCTTATGACCTGTCATTGGCTGGCGTAAGTGGCTACTTTACACACTGTGTAACATTCTCCATTCTGCCCATGTTTGAACATCCGCATTTCCTCAACTCTTCCATCTGTTGACTTTTGTGAAGTAAAAGAGCTGAAACCTTTATCACGTGGGTGAGATTCATCCGGCTGAACAAAATCACCTACTAGGCAACGCCTAAAAACAATTTTCCAATTTTTATACTTCTTCTTTTACCAGGTAGTAATTTAACAATGTTTGAGTATGTCCAAATGCTTGCAGACTGGCTAGATTTTCTCCCTAGGGAGTTATTCATATTTAATTTTATTTTAACAGAGGGGGAAAACACTTTTGAGAAGGGAATATGGAAGTCTAGGCATTTACAGGGTTTATGACCTGTCATTGGCTGGTTTAACCACAGAACAGCGTCTCTATCTTCCTTGTTATGAGTTCTATCCTCGTGCTCTCTCTCTTCTGTGGATGTGTTACTGAATTAGCGGACTTTCATTCTTCGGGTAACAAGAATAAATATTTTTCACAAGGATAAGTATCAACATCCAGCATAGTTATGTACATTTTACTTTCCAAATTCGGTGTGAAAATGTCTATTTGAAGATTTAAAAAAAAAACGAGTTCATCCATTAAAAAAATAAGAGAAAATCTTTTATTTTTTCAGATGGCAGAAGGGACCTTTTGTATTTTTGTCTATGTTTTAGTTTTCAAAAGTTTGAATGAATATTTCAGTAAATGCACGCAGAAATTTAGATTTTTTTTTTGAATCAGCGTCTTTTAGAATGGTAAGTTTCTATTGAAAAGCAACACTAAAATATTTTAGTTTGTGGATTTAAGTCTTGAAATTGAGACGTATTTCAGCTCTCCTGAACATTTTTTTAAATTGCAGATGGCCCCTTCTGCCATCTGACTATCGAGATATATCAAGTCTTGTGTCCTATGTCGACTAGTGTGACATCACAGCCACACAGGAGTTAAAAATCAACATGCTGATGCATGCCACACAAACGAACCATTATTATTTTTTTAATGTTTAATTTTGTGGGAGCAATAGTTTCTTTTAAAGCAGAAGACATAAAACCGCAACTCCATTCCCAAAGTATGGATAAACGCTGCGTTTGTAATACGAAGTACCTGCATATTCATTGTTCTGACTATTAAAATCTCACCCCGTATATTTTTTGACTATCAAAACACCCAAAAACATTAAAGATATGTCAAAAATATACGTGACACTACAATCAACAGATCTACCAGCAAACTAGGCAATAAAAAACTAGTTTCTCAGCTTCGGAATGTAGATAAGATGGATTAATTCTGCTATTGTGGGCAGGCACTGAAGAATCGATCAGTCGTTATTAATCTGTTACCTACATTTACATAATGGTTTTTTTAAATATTTATATTCAGTTGGTATATTTATTTGTTTATTTATTTTGTTCATTAACGCCCAAAAGGAATTTACAAAAAACAAAAATGAAATACATGCTAACATACTAAATAATAAACACAGAATATACAGAAAAAATATTTTGAAATTAGTTAGAAAGGATATAATAAAAAGTTTTACAAAGTAAAAAAAAACAATAATAACAAAGGTATGCAAGAAAAAACAGTAAGCATAAAAACAAAAAATGCAAAGATATAAGCTTATGAAATAAATTCTGTAAAGCAAACAATAAATAAAGTGTTACGGTAAGCCAAGAAAGACAAATTTAAGTTAAATTAATAAACTAGCAAGCATATATTATCACGTAAAAATAAGAAATAAAAATATGTATATATGAAATGCGTATTTGCCAATACTACAATGCAATTTGATATAATAGTAAAAATATAAAAAAACTAGTATAAAGTAATAAAAATAAACAAGTAAGTATTTTTTAAATTTATGGAATTGAATTGTCAATAATAGTTTGACGAGCAGCTACAAATAAACTTGATAATGTGAGCTTATAAGATAGTAAAGAGTTGGACAGAATGTCTGCAGCCGATCCATAAGTGTTACCTAACCTATGCAATCTCGGTATCAATGATTGTTTTGTTGGTTGGAAGAAGTACTGGAGCAATGAAACAATAAAGTACTCCTAGTGTTGACTTGTGAAATGTACTTGCAATAAAAAAAGACAATTAAAATTTTACTAAATGCCAAGACTTCTTTATTTCCTTCTCGAAAATGTTTTTTTTTTTTTTTATTTATTTATTTTATTTATCAAAAACATACAAAAATAAAATAGAAATTATCAAGTCCTACTGAACTGCATAAAATGCAGTTCGTCAGCAGGTGCTTAAAGTTAAGCTCTTATATAAATATACATAATCTTATCTCTTAAATTCTGGAACGTATAAAAACTCTTATTACTATGGAAAAAAAAGAAAATATGTATTCCCGTGTGCATCGAAAATATATTACAAGTAGAAAAATAAAAATTTGTCCAAATAAAAAAGAAAAACACTTTTTTTTAAACATAATAAAGCACGTTCTAAAAGCCAGATTTTCAGCATACGTCTTTCTGTAGAGCCTTATAAGTTTTTTTGTTTTTTTTATATTTAATGAGAGAATATTATACATTTTTTGTATATTGTACTCTAGTATTCTCTTCCCATATTTCTAATTGAATTAAGGAAGAGTTAGTCCATCTACACTAGTGAACCGAGTATTATATACCCATCTATCATCATCATCATCCTTCTAGGTGTTTTTCACACTAGAATATTTCATAGTCCCTGGACTGGTACCTGAAGCGTAAGACTGATCATCGTACCTTCATGTAACAGAAATTATCAAGATACACTGCAATTGGTGTATCAATGCAGTGCTCTGTACACCATTAGGTGCGGAAAGGGAATGATGATGATGAAATATTTAAATACAAACTTTTTTTAGACGCGAAAAAATGACATCCTCCAATTTTTTTAGTATATACAATCTCGTCGAATGCAGTCTTGGTGAATGATGAATAAAACATTTGCGCTCCCAATTTTTTATCTACATATTAAGTTGAAGATTTTAAGTGATATAAAAATACCAGTGTAAAGCCCATCATTTAGGAAAAAGCCGCTTTTTTACGAACATTACCTTGTATGTATATAGATAGATAAGGTATGTACAAAATTTACAAACAATTTTCAAAAATAAAAGTATACAAGAATAATGACTATTAATAATAATCATGGTTTATTGACAAAAATTACATTTTTTTTATCTCCTACATACATACTTAGGTAATAGATTTTTCTGAATTATGTCAAGTCTGCCTAACTAGGTACAACCTGTTTTAAGGCAGATATTTTTATACAAAAATAAACAATAACATGACTACCTACAAGTTAATTTATTTTAGAGTCATGCAATATTTAAATATACCATTTATTATTTTTAAATGTTTTTGAGCAAGTTTTCTGATTTTTCTCTACCTTAATCCAGTAATTATTTGTGTACAAATTTATTTATTTGAATTCAAGTCATGGTTTTGTAATGTCCGGGTAACATATTGAATATTTTGGGGCCCAGAAACCTGAAATTTCTTTGCCCGAATTCAGAGTTTGTGGTAGACCCCATGACCCATCCTCTAGTTTGACTTCTGGTAGTGTGGGAGTGTTCCTTTTGGGATTGGTAGAATAATAATGTATAATATTTCATTTATTTATTTATTTATTGTGGATAACTTATATAGCGCCATTTTCGTAATAAAATACCTCAAGGGCGCTTTACATGGTGATTCTACTGTTAAGTTAATTTAATTGAAGCTTTAAATTTGTAATTTGATTAAAATAATTTATTTTGTTGTCACGTGCTACGGATTTATTCAAATGATTTAGAGAACAAGTGGGTTTTAAGTTTTTTCCGAAACATCACTTCACTTTCACAGCCTCGCACCTCTGCTGGGAGAGCATTCCATGCCATAGGGCCTGCGACAATAGCCACAATAACTTAAATCAACAGATGGAAGAATAAGAGAAATATGGATGTTCAAACATGGGCAAAAAGGTGAATGTTACATAATGTGTAAAATGACCACTTAAATCAGCCAATGACAGTCATAAGCCTTGTTAATGTCTAGACTTTCATATTTCTTTCTCCAAAATGTTACCGATTTCAGATGTAATTTGTTGATGAATCTGGTTTGAGTAATTGGTTTGGTCAAACGGGAATGATCACTGTGATAGATTGTGGAATAACTGGTGAACGACCAATATATATGTATAAATGTAAAGTGTAATATAAATGTAATAGGTAGTAAAATTTATATCAATGATAATATGTAGCATGATATGTTTAAACTTAATATGTGTGTATAAATTAAATTATTTATATGTACGTGTGATGTATCTAAGAAAAAGCACTTTCACACTTCTGGTCGAACTATAAGAAGAGATCTTAGCAAAATTTTTGTACGAGGTTTTTCCAGAGCACTAATTACGTCATACCCAAAACTCTTACACTTTTCACTCAGAGACATCTCTCCTTTATTGCACCGAGGGTGTTCAATATTTTGGAAGAACGTATTAGGCTCTCAAGGACAAAAACTATTTTCAGTAGAGGAGTTAAGATTTGATTTTCCTTAGATTTGAGTGGGAAACTCCTTGATGATTTTCCGAATGTTTGAGTTTACTGTTTACCATATTGATGTGCCATGTATTTGTTTTTTCATTGTTATTATTACTGTTCTGTTTTTGATCCTATATAATACTTGTGATGATATACTCTCGTGTCTGTGTCAACTAATTGCTTGTCCCAAATCAACAAAGGAATGTTAGTCCCATGGAGTTGGGACTTATGTCTCAAATCATGTGTAATAAGCTGCCTTTAAGTAAATAAATAAATATAGGTAAGTGTATGTGTGTGTTTATGAATGCATTGCAAGTATTCCAACTCAACATGGATATTCTAGCGAGTCGGGGGAAGTTCTCCGGCATGGGTCGTTCCTGATTGTGTCACTATAAACTGTATCTTTGTCCCCAATAAATGTATGTAGGTACAATGTTGTTGAATACATTTTTTTGCTACCAACAAGTACAATTTGATTTATGAGAACTCCATGTTTTTTGTCCATGAAGAGATATGCTCGAGTGCAAGTGACATTACTCAATGTGTTTCAACAATGTCGACGGATTTGAAATGAATATACAATTGCAAATCATCGGCATATAAATGGTACGAACAGGGGAGGTTTTTTGTTATTGGATTAATAAAAAGGGAAAATAAAAGTGGAGAAAGTACCTCCCTTGTGGCACACCGGTCGTAAGATCAATCCAATCTGAAAAGACATCTGCCATTTTAACGCATTGACGACATAAACAAGCCAATGACACTCATAAGCCCTGTAATTCTATATTCCCTTCTCTACAATGTTCTTCATCTCCGTTGCAATACGTTAATTTTGTTATTTGGTCTAATGATGATAAAATCAATCATTGAGTTATTTAAAGCGTGCCCTTGATATAAGAACCGGTAGACAGACAATGCATAGCCGCAAATCAGTTTTTGCTACCTAGAAAGTAATTGATTATAAGTCACGCAGTTCAATGTTATAAATTCAATAATGATTTATTAACATCATCCGAGCTAACAATTATTCACTTAGATCACAGAATGTACGTTTTATCATATGTGCATTGTGCAATAGAATGATCGATGTTCATGAATGTTGGTATTTAATATTGAAATGTTACCAAATAAACGCCTTCTAATTTTAATGAAATACATTTATATGTATATTCCATTATAATTTTTATTTATTTATTAACCCTTACGGATTATTACATAAGTTTTACAAAAATAAAATATAATTTTTTATTCATCTTCTGTTGTTGATAATAATATTTTTTTTGCCTTTTGAAAAGTTTGTCTGAGTCTTTTGTTTGGTTTTGTCTGGTAGTTTATTGTATAATTTCAGTTCCTGATTTATTAATCTCGATTGTCCATGTCTATGTCCGTGGTTTGGAATGTTGTATGCGATATTGTTCTGATATTCTTGTATTATATCCATGTTTATTTCAAGCTTTGGTTCTTTGTCTACAATGATATCACTGGCTAACTAATGAATAAATTTTAAAGATTCTAGTTGAAAAAGTTAATTAACATTTAATTGTTAAGAATTTTTTTGTTGGTGTTAAATAAGGGAGGTCATATACTAGCTTTATATATTATTTTACTGTCTTTGTAGTCTGTTTATGTCATTTTGTTTCCTGTTCCCCAAAGTTGTAGCTTATAACATATTTTAGATTTGACGTAGGCTTCATATTTAAGATTTTTTTCCGTTTTTGGAACAAAGTTTTTAATTTTTCCCATTTTCTTATAGTATATTTAAAACTCGTTAAAAACGCAGCTAAAAATAAAATATTTGGGTAAATCATAAGAACGTAAATATATTATTTAAAACAAAAATGTAAAATGGCTATCCGGTTGCAACATATAAATCCGTATACCCATGAGGGTAGTGTAATCTACATGGAGGTAACCACGATTTCGTTAAATTCGTTTAAAAAAAAAAAAACAGCACTGTACCAAACTGATCTGATTAACATTTCACGTCAGCCTTGTCGGAACCCAGGAGTTCCACTTAAGGAGACTTCCACAATATTTCAGTTTTCAAAATTCCCAAGAGGAGCCATTGAGTACAAAACGCTCGTCGAGAATTCTGGTTGTACATCACACAGAACTGTATTCTGAATTCCGTCCCGAAGAATAAAAATAAGACATAATTACACATTTAAAATGAACGTGTGGGAATGCGTCATTATAATATATTACTTTGTATTTTGCTGTTTTTGGGTTGAAGGTAGGGTAGCCGCCGGGCAAGGCCGGATACCCCCGAGGTCCGCTTTGCCCTCCATCGAGAAATTTTCTCTTGTGTTTAATATTCGCATTGATAATTTCGCGTGAAGCCGGTGCGTTGCTTCGGTGTACGGTGGTAGAGTACAGATTATGAATGGCCCATTTTACACCGCCGCGCCGCGTCATTACTACTAGACGCGGTCGTACAAATCAACAGGGCTCGGTAAAATTGCGTAGAGTGATTTTGTTTTTGAGGAAATAAATCTGCTAAAAACGCTCGCGATTTTTGCGCAGTGTACGGTGAAGAAGTGAAGCCATAATTTTTTGAATTTCTTGTAATCGTTTTTTGCTATGTTCTCTTGTTCTCTTCATTTGAAGACACAAGGAAGATCGCTCTTTTGTCTACGCCAACAGCCTTCAAACAAATACATGGCTTTAGTTTCAAAAGTTCTTGATTATAAATTGAGGATCATTTGTTAAAAATTGAGTGGGAAACTCCTCAATTTGCCCCACATTTTTAGATTTTTTGATTTGGGCTTTTTTAAATTTAAAGCCAGTATTAAGACGCATCGATTACCTAAAAAAATTCACCAAAACACTTTAAAAAACCGGCTTAAAAAATACCCAAGTCTTATCGTTTATTAACCTTTCCCTTACTGTCGTAAAAACACCCGCGAGTTACGGTGCTGTGTAGTCACTACACATTAAAAAAATAAGAGATTTAAAAAGGCAAAAATTGAGTATTTATAGGGAATGGATTTAATTAACCATCATTCGATTTTCAATTCAAAGATGATAAAATTTCAAATCTAACTGCTGAAAACATGAAAAAACCATTGGGTATCGCTAACGACTCGGGCAAAACGTGCACCCGCGCCAACTTCCCGAGATCTACTAAGTACTGGACTACGTGACTCACTGCAACGGGCGTAAATTCTTTACTCTTTTCTTCATACACAACAATGCAAAACATTGGGATACTGTGAGTATAATTGATCCCCGATTTCCGATCAAATGCTTTTTTGTGCCTAATGAGTATTTATTATTTAATAACAAATTATTTCAGTTAATACGTAAATGTGTAATGGAGGAATACTGAAAATCTAAACCCAATATTTATTATGTTTATAAAGATATTTTAGTTATTAGACGCAATTTGTACTAGCTACAGATCACCGGGGAGTGAGGGTTAAAAACACGAGATTTTATCCTTAATTTCAAAAATGTATATTTGGTGTAAATGAAATACAAAATAATATTATAAACTATATAAAATTTATAAATTAGATTACCTTCAGACTTAGTTGCAAGGTGTAATTTTTTAAACAAAGATTGTTCACGCGATTTGAAGCGAATTACAAAAAAAACTTGAAAAAAAATTACCTTCCAAGCGAACGTCGAGTTTTGAAAAAGCTGTCCTCAGTTGAACGCAATAATGCAGAAAGCAGCCAGCCATCGAAAAGTGAAACTGAGATAATAGCACCTCTGAGAAAAGAGTGAATAATCAAATCTACACAACAGCTGGAATGTTTTTGACTTTGATAATCAATGAATACATTAGTTTTTTTTATATTACAAACAATAATCTTATTATGTATTTTACCAGTTTAAACGATTTTTAATCTATTATTATTATGGATAACGTATATAGCGCCATTTTAGTATTGTTGCGTAAGTAATCTACATCATGTATGATTTACTTACTATCACCGGCACAATTCTTCAAAATATTAATACAAAATATGGAGATGAGGATTATACTCAAAAGAAATATATATTCTAATGTAGAAAGAATGCACTAAGAAATTGGCTTGCTCACAGTAAAGCAACAAATTAAATATAATGTAGCATTTTTTATACATTAAATAATTAAGGGGATGAATAAAATAAAAACAATAATAAAATTTAACCAATAATGTCATACATATAAAACAAGGGGTAAAAAAAAGATAAGATTACCAATGAAGAGAAAAACAGAATCTCAAAACTCAGTATACAAGGGATTGAAGCTGTACAATGAGTTACCTGAAGAAATGAAGGAAATATAAAAAATTGAAATATTTTTAATTAATTTGAAAAAATATGTTATTGAGAAATTCTGATAAAAAAATTGTAATATTATTAAAAGTTTATATTAGTTCTTAAGATGCTATGAACTAAGGTAATAAAGCATAAATAAATCAAATCAATAAATTATAAATACCAGTGATCGGGATAATCTTCCAACATACGACTAGACAGGTGCCACCGTTTTGTAGCAACAATTCACGGACAGTGTATACTTGTAATGCCGTATTAAACAGACTTCATGAACTCGGCAATAGTTATTCCCACGTATCTGATATATTTAGTGTAGGGTATTGTTCCTATAGAACAAACCTTTTGAACTTTTTTAAAGATGGTGAATGGTAATTATATTTATTTATTCATGCATTTCATAATATGTATATATAGAGTTTTTTGTTCACTTTGCCTAGCTGTGTGAAACAGTACTTATGATTTTCTTGTTGTTTTACTGTATAATGTTTTATTATCTTAACTGTCTACTGAATATGCTGTATAATTTTTGGTTTATTTTTTTTTTATAAATCTTGGGTAGAAGAAAATTCATGTTTAAAAAAAATAAAAATATTAAGCCAAATATGTTAATATTATAAATGTTTGTAAAAGGCAGATTTGCCGTTTATGTTTATAAAATAAAATAAAATAAATGAATTTCTTATTTGGAGTAAAAACATTATTATAATTTTTATCAACGATAGCAATAGCGTGTGCGCTATTTCAGTTTCATTAGCTGCAAAATAGCGTTTATAATGAGTTGCGTGTAACAATATAATATAATATGTGGTGCCTGCAGACTATAGCCCACTGTCTACCCAAGTAGCGCCACTTCTGAAGGAATGCAGAAGGTGCGAGATGACACCGATCTGCGCTATAAGTGGGTCGACTACGTCATACAATGTGCTTCTTGCAAAAACAGTGTCAAATATTAAGCCCACGAGTATAATGGCGCAAGTGAATAAAGATGCCTATTGCGATGTTTTATCAATTTAAATGATATTTAAGTCCAACAGCGATGCTTAATTTTTATTTATTTTATTTTTATTTTGAAACTTGAAACATATTATTCTTATGTGTGCTCTAAAAATAACAATGTACATATATTTATATTTAAATTTGTTGCAACGGTGAGGCAAAACATTTTTGAGAAGGGATATGGTAGTCTAGGCATTTACAGGGCTTATGACATGTCATTGGCTGGTTTAAGTGGCCACTTTACACATTGTGTAACATTCACCATTCTGCCCATGTTTAAACATCCACATTTCCTCAACTCTTCCATCTGTTGACGTTTTAAGAAAATGTTTTTGTATATTTGGATACGTTTATTTATGTAAATTGTTTGTTAACATATTTTTTTGAATAAAAAAAAACACATGCATTGAGGGGATCTTGAGGGGTGGGGACGACGTGTTGGCCTCTGTCCATACGTCCTCCTCCCCCCTCCTTAATCTGCATAGAGTTTGTATTCCTTAGGAATATTTATAATAACTTTCCTCTTTGCGCAGCTGACAGAGAGTCCCTCAGGACTCTATAACAGCTGCGGGTGGATGGTGGGCTTAAGAGTCTCCCCTCAATGTTGACTTTTATGAAGTAAAGGGGCTGAAACCTTTATCATGCGGGTGAGATTCATCCGGCTGAACCAAATCACCTACTGGGCAGAGATCCCTCTCTGTTGCAATAAATTTAAATATAAACAACTCCCTAGGGAGAAAATTCAGCCAGTCTGCAAGCATTTCGACATATTCGAAACATTGTTGAATTAACTAGCTGGTAAAAGAAGAAATATAAAAATTGGAAACTGTTTTCAGGCGTTGCCTAGTAGGTGAATTAGTTCAGCCGGATGAATCTCACCCTCATGATGAAGGTTTAAGCTCGTTGACTTCACATACGTCAACAGATAAAAGAGTTGAGGAAATGTGGATATTCAAACATGGGCAGAATGGTGAATGTTACACAGTGTGTAAAGTGGCCACTTGAATCAGCCAATGACAGGTCATAAGCCCTGTAAATGCCTAGACTTCCATATTCCCTTATTTAAGGTATTCTCCATCCCTGTTGTAATTTGTTAGTATTAATTATAATTGTAATACTCGTATTTCAATAAAAAAATAAAAGTACTTAGAACAATAAATGTGTTTTTTATTGTTTTCATTTATTTTGTACGCTGAAATAATGAAATTTAGACATTTAATGTGGATTTCACTACAAGTTGAACCTTAAATAATCATTCATTGGTGCTTTGACCATATAGGCATTTGTCTATGGCTGGTTTAAGTGGCCACTTTAGACACCGTAACATTCATCATTTGAATATCCAATTAATGTTAAGCAAACATTAGTCCTTACTTCTTCCACTCCTTGACCATGCGGATGTATGTTATTATTATTATTTTATTTTTTCTCTCTATTGCAATAAATTGAAAAATTCAACCATTTCCGATATTTCTTAAGCCAATATAGCTCTGAGTTTATAATGAGTTAACCTATTCATGCTGATTTTACAGAAAATTTCTAATTTTATTGGGTGCGAAACTATCTTCCGGAATGTTGTTTAGCTTTCCCTGCAAACAACAATGTCAATATCGTTAATTGAACATATTCTTAGCAAGTAATATAATATGGAAACTTTACCGGGCCTTTAGAATTAACTTTAATTTTGCGTAATATAAAATGATGACAATTATGCAGTACGTTTCCTAAATAAAAATTAAAAAAAAAAAAAAAAAGAAAACATAATATAAGTGTATTTTCACTACACAACATAATAAAAAACACACCAAAATATATATTTTTTTAATTACCCAATGACTGCAACTAATGTGAAAATGCCCGTTGTGTGTAAATAACATTGAGGGCCTTTCTTATGAACCTAGTATAAAGTTACGCCTCGACATATTTTTAGAATAAGGATGGAAATATCATCATTATAGGTAAAAATCACACACTACAAAAAACGATAAAAACGTATGAAATGAATTTAGAATAATTAATTGTATTTTTAAAATCAATATGGATTGTGGAAAAATGTTTTCATACTTTTTTTTTAATACGTCACTAGAAAAACGCGACCTATTTGGCCTTGGTTGTTGTGACGTCAAGATTCTTGATTATGTTATTAAACAGCCAGTGAAACTTGAAAAGTGTGCATATAAATATATTTATTCTTCATTTATTATTAAACTATGTACTTACTTCTAAATTTAAAAAAAAAAGTAATGTAACCCGCAGACAAGCTTTGGCTTTGCGGGAACAAAAATACAATTATGTTACTGATTTGTTAAAATGAATAAAACTTTTAAAAAAATAAAAAATTTGAATGGTCCAGAACAAACAAACATGAATCGTGACGTATTAGGGGCCTGGCCAATGGAATGGTAGTTTTTGCGAGAATTCAAAATTACAAAGTGAAAAAAAAATGTACTAATAAGTAATAAAAAAAATATTTTTTACTGAACAGTATTTCATAGACCTTTATTACTTTAAAAATGTAAAAAAATTGTGATATTCCACCACTATGCGTTGGCATAACTTTATACTGAGTTTATGAAAATGACACTGAAAGTTTTTAATGGTTTTGATAAAAATATCCATACCCTTCCTTGGTTAAGTATTATTTTTTGTTTTATTTTACCAACAAAATAATTATGAATTCAATCTGCAGTGAATTCACATTTTATCACAACCTTTTCCTAGGCCCCGATTACAATCAATGGGATGTTAACAGAGTTATCTTCGACTGTCGATAAAGAAAAACCGATATTTGTGTACGAAAATGAGTATATTTGCATGAACATTTAAAGTATCTTCGTCGGTAACCTATAATTAAACATGTTTAGAAAAAAAAAAATGTATGCATATTCTGCTTTTCATACAGAAAACCTAATTTAACTTTGTAAATAAAATGAACATAAATGTTAACTTCCCATTGTAATCGGGGCCCAGGTTCTCGAAGAAATCATTAAGGTGATTGGAAAAATGTGTGCTGTACCTACTGGCGGTCGCCAATTCAATAAATATGGCGGCGATCTTTACTAAATAAAAGATTCTTGATAATAGTGGACTGTATACAATTTATATTAAAGCACAGTGCGCTCCGTGACGACCGAGAAAAAACGAAATAGAGAGAAATTATAACCCTTGTGCTATCTTTATATGCTATGCTATTAGTACCCACTAGAGCAACAATACGCTGGTGTGGCACGCACTAAAATCAGTAAGAATTTAAATGAAGAACTATAAAAAAAAAACTTAACAGTGATTCTAAATAAAAATATGACACTAATTGATGGCGTTTTTATAATTTTTTATTGAAAAATGCAATTTTTACGTTTATTTTCAATGGAAATTTTACAAAACTTAGTTGCGGAAACTTTACACTATATTGATAGTAACAAATACCTTAACAATATAATTTAGGCCCTTTTTACTAAATAGTGTACAAAACAAAAAGTAGCTTATCTTGTTTTTTTTGTTTTGTACACCATTTCGTAAAAAGGAATGCATAAAATCTTGCTGCACTAGTGTTTTCTGATTTTCTCAGGTTTAAATTTGCGTTCAACAGCATCACAATGGCACTTTCGCCTAAGTAGGCATCTTCAGGAATAGTGGCTAGTCACTCGTTGGCCAAATAAAACTCAACCGTGGAATTTTATTAATCATTTCATCAAAACCATAGACAATGGAGTTTTATCAAGAAATGTCGACAAAACGAAAAACTATATTGAAAGTTTTTATCTTGTCCGAGCGTTGATATTTTCTAGTAAAAGACCGTTCCGTAATAAATCTGTGGCTTGGATCTAAAAGGGCGGATGTCAGATTTCATATTTTTCTTGCGAACATTTTGTAGGCGGTCAACGTTAATTGAAAAAGTATATGTATTGAACTATTTTATATGCACGTAGGTAATACGGACGTATTTTTCTGTGCATATAGGCAGTTAAGCAGCTATTTGTTAACTTCTACCTTATATTCGAAGTCTGCATTACGCGTGATAGGTTAAACAACCCGTAAAGCAATGCAGACTACAACTGTAATAAACAAATATGTGGTAATGTCTTTTAATAACATTTGTCATCAGAAAAGTTCGAGAGTTCATTATAGCGCAAAAAATCGCTGGGAAAGTGCTCTCCTGCAATATAGCGATTTACGAAATAGGAAAAAAAATTGTAGACGTGGACTGGATTCAACCCCCCGGGGAGTTATAAAGGTTGATATATTAGAACAGAGATGAAGCACTTACTTATCTTCTCTGTCGTTCTTCAGTTCTGAGGGTCGTGATCATTAGTACTCTCTCCAGCCATTCCATTGATAAAGCGTCTCCACCCTTCACGTCTCTGCGCCGTCTCCACAGCTCCATATAGGGTCGCCCGTGACGTTGTTTTCACCTGGTTGATCCATCGAGCTGCAGTTCTGCCTCCGCTTCTTCGTCCTGGTACACTGCCCGTGATTATTATTTTCTCCAGATTTTCTGGGTCGCGTCTAGCTATGTGTTCGAAGAACCGCAGAATACGTTTGCAGCAAATGGCCGATTGGCGAACTTTTACGTTGAGTTCCTCCAGTATGGAGACATTTGTTCTTCTGGCTGTTCATGGTATTCTCAGCATTCGACGCCAACACCACATCTTGAAGGCATCTATTCTCTTCTGCTCGCGTGTTTTAATTGTCCACGTTTCTGCGCCCCGCCACACTATGCTCCTTGCGCTGCTCATGCTCATGCTCCTCGCGCTGCCGCCCTCTCGCCCGATGTCGCCCTCTCCGCCCACACAATGCTCTACTCGCGCGATTAATCGCGACGCTCCGCACTTGTCATTTGTCTTTCTATACAATGGACGATGAAACTGTGGCAGCGTGCGCGCAATGCATTTTTAGTATGGCTAATTATATCAATGTCATACAAAGAAATATACATCATTCAAAATTGACGTGTGCGTCTTGTGTGAGTGCTCGATGCGTACTGCGACCGCGTGATTATGTGGCCAGCTACTCGCGCTCATATTGCCGGTCCTTTGGCTCGCGCTCAAAAACCGACAAAATAGGGAGCGGTGGGCACGACGAGGAGCATGACGTGCGGCATGACAAGTAATGTTGCACACTGCGTCTCTGCTTCCTTTCCTTGCTACTTCCCATGCCACTCGTCGAGTGTGTGGCAGGCCCATTATAAGAATATTAGGAACACAAGCGTACGCAAAATGAACATTTTAGTTTCCTTATTTACTAACCTTAATAAAAATTTAAGAACATGCCTTTAGGTACAGCATAATATATTTAGTACTAAACTAGAAAATATAAAACATTAAGATGCTATCACCTATTGGGAAAAAACCTACGAGTACCTATATGTTAAAGGTAACATTAAGATTCCACGTCAATCTCGGACGATTATTAGCAATAAATAAATCATTATTATTAGTCTACCATCGAAACATGAACTAGCATTTTTTTAATTGGCAGAAGATTCTGATCACTGCACTTATCTTGAACGCGAATCAAACTCAAAGAACTAAATAATAATAGATACTATTATTTATAATGGCTTAAATTTATA
The DNA here is from genome assembly GCF_059751315.1 of Micrasema longulum. NCBI lineage: Eukaryota > Metazoa > Arthropoda > Insecta > Trichoptera > Brachycentridae > Micrasema > Micrasema longulum. The sequence goes on along the minus strand of NW_028279440.1, from coordinate 33,701 downwards.
CTTTCTCTTTAATTGTAAAGAATAACCCCCCCGCATTGTTCATTTAAAAACACAGATGCAAGATGACGTACATACACTTAAACTAAATATCGCAAAAACAATATATGAATATTGACAGAAAAAAAAACAAACACAAGGATACAATATTAGTGTCTGAAATTGTTGCAACAGAGAGTGAAAACATCTTCGAGAAGGGAATATGGAAGTCTAGGCATTTACAGGGCTTATAACATGTCATTGGCTGGTTTACTAAATATTGATAATACTATAAATTATACTCTCGCACTAAAAGCACACACGTAAAGAATAATTTAACCCAACAATGTTTGAGTATGTCCAAATGCGTGCAGGCTGGCTGGATTTCCTCCCTAGAGAATTATTCATATTAAATTTTTTTGCAACGGAGAGGGAAAACATAATTGAAAATGGAATATGGAAGTCTAGGCATTTCCATTTCCTCAACTCTTCCATCCGTTGACTTTTGTGAAGTAAAAGAGCTGAAACGTTTATCATGTGGGTGAGATTCATCCGGCTGAACCAATGCACCTACTGGGCAACGCCTGAAAACAATTTTCCATTTTTTATACTTCTTCTTTTACTATCTAAATAAATAACTTGTGAGGAAATCTAGCCAGTCTTCAAACATTTGGACATACTGGAAACATTGTTACAATATTTTTATTCATAATGAACTTTACTAGACGAAAAAATACATTTTTAAACATATTTCCAATACGTAACAAAATTATTTAATTAATGGGAAGATTAAGAAATATGATAAATTAATCACTAGTATTCTTATATATTGGGTGTTACCAAAGATTAAAAAAAAAAAATATTAAATACGTCATTCGAAAGAAAATTTTATACTCTACAAGATGATGTGTTTGCTTTTACGTTACAAATATCATTTTATTTGATTGCAAGCATTCAAAATAAAATGTCAAGTAGACGAAAGTGAGTATTTTTGACACCTCCGTTTGCGTTCAATCGAGGGAATAAAGCTGCTAAAGATGCTCGCGATATTTGCGCATTGTATGATAAAATTGCTATGAATTATTGACTAACTTTCTCTTTTTTTTGTGCTCTCCTGTTTATTATCTTTTATTATTACACACCAACCACTACATAATCTACATATCTAATGCTGCCTGGCTTTCGAATCCCAGTTTTACTCACTGCACCCTCGATCCTAAGGATGATCCACTTAGCAAGTCTCTATGTAATTTTATGTCATTTAATAACTTCTACCAGTTCAATTCGCATGCCAATACTCGTGGCCGTATTCTAGATCTAGTTATCTCCAACTTTGACTGCGTAGTCACCGAATGTGTATCCCCATTAACACTGGAAGACGCCCATCATAAGACTCTTGTAATTTTGCTCAATTTACAATTCAAAATTCTTCCCGATAATCAACGATTTGTTCGTTTATTTCATAAGGCAAACTACGATGATGTTTGTGCCCATTTAGATGATATTAATTGGTTCGATACTTTGTCTAATCTGAACATGGAAGACGCAACCCAGCAATTTTACGTTGTTCTAAATGGAGTTATAAACAATTTTGTTCCCAAGCGTCTCACAAATAATAATTGCCGATATCCTCCATGGTACACTCGACCGCTAATTAAGTTAATTTCAGAAAAAAAAAATTTTCACAAAAAATGGAAAAAGTACTCTCAAGCGTCTGATTATCATACTTTTTCTTTGCTGAGGGAAAGACAAAAACGCATGAATAAGGAATGTTACCTACATTTTATCACGACTGCTGAATATAACATTAACCGAGAACCTAAACTTTTCTGGTCTTTTGTCAAGTCCAAGCGAGCTGGGTGTGATGTGCCTCTTCAAATGTCCTACAAAGATAATTTGGTAATTGGCGGTCAGAATATTTGTAATGCTTTTGCGGAATATTTCCATTCTGAATTTTCGGAAACTAATGCATCTAGTTGTAGTGTTCCTGCCGAAGAAAATAGTTTAATTGATCTTAATGCTATAGAAATAAATGAGTCATTGGTAACAAAATATCTCAAAAAACTTAAAGTCAGCAAAGGTGCTGGCTTTAATGGCATACACCCTTTTTTTATTTCTAAATGTATTAAACAGCTTGCGCGTCCTCTTACTTATCTTTTTCAATTATCAATAAAGGAAGGCACGTTTCCTGAAATATGGAAAAAGGCAAATATTACACCTGTGCATAAAAAGGGAAATAAGAGTCTTGTAGTAAATTATCGACTCATTTCTCTTCTTCCCATTTTTAGTAAAATCCTTGAAAATATAGTAACCGATCAGCTCTTCGATGTTATAAAACCACATATTAATCCCAATCAACATGGATTCTATAAGAAACGGTCAGTTGAATCAAATTTTTGTGAATTTACCGATATTGTTTTGAATGCAATGGATGCAGGTTTTCAGGTAGACGTTTTATATACGGATTATTCAAAGGCTTTCGATAAAATAAGTCATTCGGTCTTACTTCGCAAGCTTTGGAACATTGGTATACGAGGGAATCTGTATCGTTGGATATGTTCCTACATTAGTAACCGCAGTCAATCGGTCTCACTCAAGGGATTTAATTCATCATTTAAACCAATCCCATCAGGTGTCCCTCAAGGTTCGCATCTTGGACCCTTATTTTTTATTATTTATATCAATGATATAAGTTTATGCATTCAAAACTCAAATTTTTTGCTATACGCTGATGACAATAAAGTATTTAAAATTGTGTCTTCAATAAATGATTGTGAAGTTCTTCAAGCTGACTTAGATAGAATCTGTTGCTATTGCAAGGACAATCAGTTATTATTGAATTCTGATAAATGTCTTGTCATGTCATTTACTCGAAAGAAAAAAAGTATACTATTTGACTACAAACTATCTGGGAAAATTGTCAATCGTTCAATGAAAGCAAGAGATTTGGGTGTACTGATGGATGATAAGCTTTTATTTAGAGATCACATAAATACAATAGTAGATAAGGCGTACAGACTTCTAGGGTTTATCTTACGAATCTCCAAGCCATTCTCATCACCAAATACATTAAAACTTCTTTACTATACTTATGTGCGAAGTCAACTCGAATTCGCTTCATTAGTATGGTCCCCTCAATATAATGTATATATTAATCAAATTGAAAACATTCAAAAGAAATTTATAAGGAGCCTGGAATATCGTTTTGGTAACATTGAAAATGATTACGGCGCATCTTTGATCAATTTTAATATAGAATCACTACAAAAAAGGCGCCTTAGATATGATTTGATTTTTCTTTTCAAAATTCTCAATAACATAGTTGATTCGCCGTATCTTTTACAAAATATTGGTTTCCGTTGTCCTCTTCGCTATACTAGATTAAATTCCCTTTTTTATGTACCAACTTGTAAAAACAATTATACCTCGAATTCATTCATTAGACGTACCTGTAGAAATTATAACGGACTCAGTACTGATGTAGACATTTTTAACTGCACGTTGCATTTGTACAGAAAATTTCTTCATGGGGTCGATTATTTGGGATAGTTGCTGAATGTACATCTTGAGTGGTTTATGCTATGTATATGTGCCGCATGTAATGTATATGTTTGTGTATGTTTTATATGTGCGTTCATGTGTGTGCGTGGATGGCTCGGAGTGTGCATTCGGTATTTTTATTTATTTTAATTTATTACCTCCATGGAAAACGCAAATGTCAACAATTATCCTTTTTTCACTTAAAATTCTTATTTATTTTTTGTCACATTTAATGTTTATATCTTTTTAATTTATGAAAACTTAATTGGTCTTTTTATGTTAAAAAATTGTTGTTTTTAGTACTTATTTTGTATGACTGTATGTTTTCTAAATAAAATAAAAAAAAATAAAAAAATAACGAGGCGGACATCTCCACTCGATTGCCTTATTCGGGATTTTTATCTGAGAGCCATCGAGTCAAGATCGCTCATCCGGGGTCATGGTTCTATTTCACAAACAGAAGCGTATTCTTCATCCGCTTGGACACAGAGAATCACACATACGGTGTTCAAATTATTATTATCGGATATTAACCTTTAGGAATTCGTTCGAAAGCAGTTAAATTTATTAACAGTAAAAGTTGTATCTAATGCACTGGCAAATTCTGTGTTGACTTACAGTATGATTGGTTGGGGAGCTTGCACAAAAACCGCCCTTGAACCTGTAGCAATTGCACAGAAATCTTTAATCCGAGTAATTTTTAAAAAAAACATTTCGTTATCCAAGTGACTTGCTCTTCAAAGAATTCAGAGTACTGAATATTATTCAACAGTATATATTGAGAACGGTAGTGGTTACACATATAAATAGAGACATTTACCCAAGCGTCAACCACAACCATAATACAAGATACTCTAATAGGGATCTGATACTAAGTGAAGGGGTCAACACTGTTCTGGCATCGAGACAACACTATTACGTAGGCAAAAAGGTCTATAACCTAAGTGTTGTCAAGTTGCGGAAGGTGTTGATGTGTGACTTGTGTGTATGTACATGTGTATATATGTGTGTATATATGTGTATGTGTGAATGTATATGTATCAAAATGTGTATGCGAGTAAGTTTATATTTTATTAGTCTGTGCTCTCTATTAATTTGTTAAATATAATCATTTTTTAGAATGTAATTGCCTAGCTTGGAACGGGGTATGTACCCTTGTTAGCTGAGCAAAGTGAACGTAAAATTGTATTTTTGATAAAAGGTGTAAATAAATAAATAAATAATGATCGTTAACGACTGAAAGTAAAATCAGTGGTTACAAAAACTTAGGATAGGAAATTAAAAGTATCAATTTTCAATTTTAGTTTTAAGCGAATATAGCTCATTAAAACAAATCATGAGTGATGAATGTCGTGCGGACAAATACTTAAAATAGGATTTAGAATTATTTTGCCTTATGTAATGTTTAATTACGTCTCCACTATTTTTATATTTTCTGAGTTGAAATTAGAGAACTAATGACATTACATTGTGAAGACGATAGGTGATGAAAGAAGCTAATTATATAACAAAAGTAACGTACTGATTTTGAATAAGGTGTGGCCAATTATATTCGTATCGTCGCTTCCGCGTTCATACATATATTATTTTGTTTCAAACACCAAATGTCACGACTTCTTATCTTCGTATTATATAAATAATGCTTATAAACACTGGAGGATTTCGACGTGTTCCGCTTTTCTAACACCTGTGTCAAGGGAAATCGTATTTATTTGCTAAAATTAAAAAATATTAACACTTAACTAGTTTCTTCACCAATGGCTAACGGGAAAACCCGCGGAGTATATTCTAAACTAACAACGACATCGCTATTATAACATAAATCTCTGTACAAATATATTTTACTAATACGAACAGTATGTCAGCTATTCAAGCAGTATGTCAACTATTCTTGTACAAGATCTGCAAGCTTGATTAATTGTTTTTCGGTGTTACGTCTTCTTGTTTAAGACCGTCAACCTGTTTAGGTTGAGAATTCCTCTGTAGCTTGCTTCGATGTTTTTGTTTTTAACTTTCTCCGTTGCGTTTGATGCAGCCTCACCCAATTTGAATGTCTGACATCGTGTCCTAGCTAACAGCGGTGTTTGTTTCAACCCGCAATGTTTTAATTAAATTTTCTCTCTTTGTTTCAGAGGAAGACTGGGGGGACAGCACGGCCTACCTTCTTCACGAAGGATACGATGTTTCGCTTTCGCCGCCGCGACGTCCTCGCTCTCCGTCTCCTACGAAACCTCTTCTTCGAGCAGCCGGGTCTGTCTCTCCGAAAGACAGGTTCCACGTCGCGAAGGAAAAGTTTATGAATCTCGAAAGAGAAAAAATAACCGAAGAAATGGATAAGCGCGCGCAAATACGACGCAACCTAAATAACGTTCTGTCCCGCGGACCTCTGCTGCCTTCGGACATCAAGAACGATAGGCGATCCAAATGGGACGATGATGAAGACGAACTCCTAGATAGGCGCGCAGAAATGCCGAGAGCGGTGGCGAGGACAGACCACCGAGACATGTGGAGAAACTCGAGAGATGAACGAGATCTGAGCAGGGGAAGAGAAATCAAAGAAGTCCGAGACTTCAGAGACTCCCGTCATTTCAGAGAAGAAAGGGGTAGTCGCGATTTGAGAGATCCGTTGGATATGAGGGATCTAAGGGACCAGAGACCTATAAGAGATGAACGAGAATACAGAGATCCCAGGGATGCGAGGGACACTAGAGATTATAGAGATTATAAAGAACACAAGGACGTAAGAGATGTCAGAGACCCGCGATATGAAAGAGACGTCCCAGATCCAAAAAATGTCAAAGACATGAGGGATGTTCGTGACTACAAAGACAACCCCAGGGATGTCAAAGAATACAAACCTGTCAGGGATCCGAGAGACAATAGGGACTATAAAGAAAAGAGAGATCCACGGGAGTACAAAGAGCCGCGAGATTTCAAATACCCTAAAGAATATCGTGACCCGAGGCATGCGGAAGAACCGAGGCAAACGAGAGACTCCAGGGAACGAACACCCCAACTCGAAAAAAGATTCTACGAGTACAAAGGAGAACGTAATGATAAATATTTTGACAATCGCTATAATAAGCACGACTCGAGAAGTGACGACGAAGGAGTCGAAAGCGAGAAACAATTTGAAGAAATAAGATATGTCCAGCACATAGAACCACCGAGGAGGCGCGATCCTGAACCCAGAAGCAGCAAAACCGAACAAGTCGACAGGATCCCTAAAAAAGAGCCGATCCGAGATGGCAGAATAGAGCTGCTAGAAGAAAGGCAGCGTCAGATTGAATCGGGAAGAATGGGAAGAGTGCCAGCTCCAGACGACAGGTATAACCGAAGTCAAGATGTTCCTGGAAGAATGCCTGTAGAATCCAGAGAATGGGATGCTATCAGGAGACCATACGCAGAAGCAGATCGTCCTAGAAGAGACCCGAGAGCGAGGCATAGTTATGCTGAGCCAGTAGCTCGCACGCGCGTCGGAATGGCGACTGTGGCACCATTTTGAAAAGAAAAATTCAGTTGTTGAAATCACTGCCTTATGCTATCACAAATAACCTTTAAACTGTTATACTTAATGTATAATTATCTCTAAAAAACATTATGGTATTTTATAACAACGTGTAATAATTGAATAGCTAAGAATTATAATTACTCAACTGTGCTAAATTTAGCACAAACGAGTTGATATATTGTTGTAAGTATAGTTATATAGTATAGTTTCCTAACATTTGTTTGCAGTCTTATGAACTCTGTGTCAAATAGTAAGCCTTCGAATAATAACCTGTATTTTATATGTTATTAAAATTAAGTGGAACTACAACAACGAATAACGTCATTCATTGGCTTTCATTTTCGATGTTTTTAGTTCAAATATTTCTAATGCGCGGCATCCGATGTGTCACTTTGAAAAATGCAAAGTGCACACTTTCTTTTGCCGCGTGAATTTGCCTACCAACCTAACGGATTTTTCAACTTTGACATAAAGCCTCAGATTCTCAAACATTTTTGTTATGTAAAAAAAAAGTAGCTGCTTGCTTCATAATCTTTGTTTTCAAAATATCTACATAATCATTTGCAAATTAATTACGAAAATGCATAGATATATATGTTAGAGTGGAAAAAACGGGCACGAAAAAATAATTTTGTAGGTTAGTAGTATTGGAATTATTTCACTCGTGCCGAAGTACCTAGCCATCCATCATTAATAATTTTAACTTACCTACCTACTTCTGGCCTCCATTTGATCTGGGTTATAACAAATTATAAATTTGCCATCGCGAATATCTAATGAGTCGATTTTCGTGACGACTCGCCCGCTTATATCGATCAAGTTTAATACTATTTATAAAATCCACATACGTGCCTGGGAATAATAAACAGTAAAAACACATGTCTCTGAAGATTACAAATTAGCGTCAATTATGTTTTAATGGCGCAAATTCTTAATCAAATTAATGAAGACAAATTCTCGGTGTTCTAAAAACATTTACATTAAAATTCAAATATTGTAGCCAGGTGTAAAGACAACTAAAATCCATCCTCAAATTTTTAAGCGTAAAAAAGTAAGAACAATTAAAATATTATCTACTTTCGGTGTAATTTTATAATAGCTTTATTTTTTCAGAGTAAGATCGCCATTTTGTTGACATTTCGTGTGAAAAGAAAACTATAATTGATAATGGCTGCCATTAGTGTCGTTTTTTATTGAATTTATGATTCAATGAAAAATGTATTTATAGTAATGACATTTAGGTATGATGAACTAACATTTTCTCATGTACGATTTGTATTTTTCGGTGATACGGATATTTTTTATCTTTACTCATATTGTACATACATTTTTTTCATGATGCCATATTTACTGATAGTAATAATAGTGCATTATTGTAAAATATATAGATGCTTTTAATTGAAATAAAACTAGTTACTCAACTTTTAATTTAAAAGATAGTTAAAAACTTTTTTACTAAAAAATGTAGTGTTTTTTTTCTGGGTAGGTATGGAGTTAAATGAAGAGTTTTTTTTTTTGTCATAATTGAGTAACTTATTTTTTTTTATTCGTATTTATTTTGAGTCCGTTTATTAGAACATTCATATTTCTACCTATTATTGTATTTTGCTGAAACCATGCTGACTTTATTTAAGTATTTTATGTAGCTATAATTAAATATTGACAGCAAAAATATCTATTTATCAATTTAATAGATACTTGGGGCCGACGTTGGATCAATATTATGTTATAATACTTACCCAATAATCTCCGAAGCGGAGATTATTTATATAATTGTTCGATTAGCGACAATTTCCATATTTATAATATTTAATTACCAGAACTTATAATTGTATTTGAAACTGCGAAGAATATTTTTATAAATTTAATGAAAAATAAAAAAGTTTTAAAAAGTTTACTCTTTTACGTAAAAAACAACCCATTTCCTAAGATCAAAGATATTTTAATTTCAATCAATATATTTATCAAGCATATTTTACGTTCATTACAAATATTGTGAAACAATAATGTATTTAACATTAAAATTTGCAAAATACATGCCTGGGCTGGTATTCTGAACGGAATTGCGTGCGAAGAGATTGCTCTGTTAGCGTGTATTTAGTACGAAAATACGAGCTGAAAATGCGTTTTCTAAGCGCGCTTTTGCGTTACGAATACCACCCCAGGGCAAAATAAATGTAATAAGAAGCCATTCAATCTGAACTTTCTTTCAGTAACAGAAAAAGATGTAGATATTCGAAGAGATACAGTTGAGTAAAGACTTTGCTCTTCTTACTACCATCAACAACTTTGAGGCTCGAATCTAAACTACTGGACAATACCTAAAAAGATGTTTGGACAGTATTAGCAATACCACCTAGACTCAAGGTCCGGGCAATAAAAAGATGCTGGATCATGGAAACTAACAAATGTCTTAGATGAAGTAGTAAAATAAAATTATACATAAATATTTGGAAAAACAGATACATTTTGTTTTTAATATTGGAATTTTGAAAAAGAGTTGAATGAAATTCATGTACTAAAAAAGGGAAAAAAAGAGAGAAAAAAATTATATCAAAGTAATATGATTGTACAATGTTGAAATTGTTTTTTTTTCAAAATGAATAATACAATTGAATATTTTTAAATATATTCAGTGTACATTCCTGAATTTATTTGTTTTATTTTACTTGGGAAACAACGAGTATTATTTACTTACAAATAAACTTCATGTTTATGGACTGGTGATGTTTCTTATTTCTAAAAAATCAAAAAAATTACATTGCAGTACCTACAGAACAATAAGTGACAGCTGGAAAGTACAAAATACGAACGACACACTGCATAATATTCCAGAAAAGCTTATTGTGCGAATACAGAGTTATGTATTTCCCACTATACATTTTATAATAATTTAAAAACAAAGTTAAATATTTTGAGAGAAAAAACTACAATTAAAGCAAATAACGTTATAGTTTAAATGGAAAAGTGACCAACAAATTATTTATGTTGATTATAAAATCATATAAGATAATATTTCTGGTAAGTTAGTGCTCTAGTAAGTATGAAAATAATGTTACAGTTTGCCAAACATTATAATAAACATATTTTTTCACAATTGTTTATAGTTTAGTTTTATCCTTTCATTTTCACCAATACTAGAAGTAATTTTTAAAATAATGTCTATTAGTAACTTAACGGACTTCAACACTTTATTTTTTATGAAAAACAGTAGGTACCTATTACTATTCGAATATTTAAAAAATATAAAAAATAATAAGATTATACTATAGATTAAGTTTCTCTGCTGATATTTCTTGGTGGAACTGCATTTATTTTAATTACAACAATAAAAAAATGTTTTTATTTTACTCCACTTATATTTGTATTTTTTACCAGTGGTCGGTTTTTGATGATCGGTCATATAGAAATCTAGGATTTGTGATTAGGAAATTATTGTATAATTAAAATTATAATACTTTTAAGGAAATAAAATACGTGACGTATCTAGGACTCATCGCCGTTAGACAAATGGACAAAATACATAGACGGACTCACCAAAGTAATGACATTATTGAATGGCCTCTTCAACTAAATTTATGACCACATATCAAAAAAAGAAAAAAAATATTCTGTACTAAGCTAATGTCAAAAGCAACCTGAGCTACCTAATCGCCTTCTAGGGAGCTGGTAACAAAACAGGAATAACTAGGATACATAAACAAAATATATAAAAAATCGTAAGACCTACTTGGCCCTTACAACTGATCTGTTTGAAAAAACACTCTAGTATTATAATTAAAAGTTGAATGATGATTAAAAGTATGAACAGATAAAAATATGAATGCATAAATTAGTTTAACATATTTGTATTTGATTTTGAAAAAAAAACGATCAAACCAAATGTTTAAAAAAGTACTTATCTGTTTTTTTTTTTATTAACGTTACGTTGGCACACTATGAATCCCAACAAGATATCTGTAGTCTCTGATTCCAACCATAGATTTTGCTTCGATCAGATGTCAACAATAATTATTATTGTCAAAATATTTTAGGTTATGAGATTATATTATGTTACATGAATAAACGCAAGTTGCATATTCTGAAATTAGTTTTAATTCGTGAACTGTGAATAAAATATGTGTTGTATTTCTCATTAATTGATAAGAAATAAAGTAATTAAAACCATGTCTGAAAACACAAATGACAGTGTTCCTATTTCTAAAGAAGTGAGGGCTTTCATCGAGAAGAATGATTGGGACTCTTTAGGGAAGTATTTGGTAGGGAATAATACGAGGTACCGAGAAAACATTATTATTCCCAGAAGCTTCGGTCCAGTTAAAATAAAAGCCAATGAAGAGAAAATGATTGAATCTGCAGTGGAGAGTTGCGCATTCAAATCATTGATGAGCTGTGTCATAGGTAAAAAATACTTTTAATAATAATCAACCGTAATCGCATGCTTCAGTCATGGTTCCAGTTGATTCTAGAGCCCTGAAATGATTACAAAAACTAGTTAAAAATTGTTATTTTTATCACGGTCAGTTTCTCACAGATCAATTCTACTTTTTTTTAAAAGCGATTTACTGATTCTGTTACTTCAATAGACTGACCCCGCGCAAAAACCCTGCAATAACGACAAACAATAGTATTAAGTACCTATTTATTTTAACTCTCCCTTTCCGGTGATGTGTAGCTTCTACACATTGCATCTAATAACTTTAATATCTCTATTAATATAATAAATGATGGGTTGAGATTTTCGATATTCCTTCGTTATACATTTACGTATTGGTAATAATATTTTTTTAATCAAATAGTTAATGCTAATTATGAACATAAAAAGCGTTTTGTCAAAAATCAGAGATATCACCAATACAATAGACAGTTTACCAATGTGTCGCGTGTTGCGTTCGTAGTAAAAGAGTAACCCTGATATATAATTGTCTCGCACACTCTTTACGTCTCACTCTCGATAATACGGGTATATTTGGGAGCGTGAGAGACAATTTTTAAGCGTCCCACGCGCGAACAGCAAAGTTTCTTGTTCTTCTCCCAGATGCCCGTTAGCTGCGTTAGTAGCTTCCCGGCTTTCATTGGAAGCGGTTGTTTTGCGCGCACTGAGAGCATGAATTAATGTTTTTTTTCATATTCTTAGCAATTAGATTAAAAATATCATCCCTTTTGACTTCAACTTTAAATAATTGAAGCAATTGCCGATGAATATTACACTTTTACCATTTAAATCTGTCGTTTTTTGCATGTGTAGTGACTACACAGCACCGTAACGCGCGGAAGTTTTTAGGACAGTAAGGGAAAGGTTAAACTAAATTCCTCGGCTACCGTTGATCCCAGATATGCTGCATTTAATGCTTCTTGCATTTATCTTGCAATTGTGATCACTTAACCCAGCTGATGACAGATCATCTCTATAAATGCCTAGACTGCCATATTCTCAACAGCTTCTCGCTATTGCTGGGAAGATTTTGCGTGATTGTGTAAGGATCACCACAATCCGAGAGGTCTGTGAGGTTCAAGATCTGGTTAATTGTGGGCGACAGCGTCGACAATACTGGTACCAACATGTACAGAGAATGAATTTCACAAGATACATATCTCAGCATGGAATACCAGATGGACAGCGTCTACCACGGGGAGTTCAGCATCACAAGAATCCTGTAATAACAGACTCTTGAGTCTCCAAAAGTCGAAGAAGAAAAAATTTTAAACCCAAAAATGTTATTTGTTTTACACACAAGACATCATTAAAAAATAGTATTTTGCTCTTTCATTTTATTTAAAAAAATATAATTTGCTTTATTTATAAAGTTCTTTGTTGTTTACTTTTTATAACGAACACTTGACTAATTTACTACTCTACTAATGTACGTTTTTATTTTATTTGAATCAATATCATAAACTACTCAATTATTTCAAACTTAAAATTCGTAAATAGGGTTTAAAATTCCAACCGTCTATGTGCTCTGTAGCTGCAGAATGTGTTGTAATCCAGCTCTTATTTGTAAACGATTTAGAAAAAATAATCAGAAACACCAAAATTCAATTTTTAAATAATGTAAATCTTCATACCGTCCATGCGCTCTGTAGCTGCAAGACATGATGTAATCTAGCAGGAGCTGTTAGGAATCTGTTATCTGTCATTAAATTATAATTGGAAACGGGGAACTTGAATCCTAACCGTCAATGCGCTATGTAGCTTCAAGAGGCCCTTGAGGTGATTTTCACAAAAATGGCGCTATATTTACAATAATAATAATTTGTTTTTAAAATTCTTCTCTCTTTTTCAAGGGTATGGCTTGGGAGCTGCCATAGGTTTGTTTACATCTTCGGTAAACCCAAATGTGGCCAGCATAGGACCGGAGAAGCAGCAAACAGCTCGGGAGATCTTCCGAGAGATGAAAGGAACGACACTGGGCTATGCAAAGAACTTTGCCATGATTGGCGCTGTGTTCGCTCTTGTAGAGTGTAATATTGAGTCTGCTCGGGGGAAGTCGGATTGGAAGAATGGAACTTACGCTGGCGGAGTTACTGGGGGACTTATTGGACTTCGAGGTATGATTGACTATCTTTAAACTGTATACTTATTTATTTTTTACCACATTTGCTCCTCAATGCAGCATGTGGATTATTAGCCTTTCTCTTACTGTTCTAAAAACATCCGCGCGTTACGGTGCTGTGTTGTCACTACACATGCAAAAAATGAGAGATTTTAAATCTTAAAAGTGTAATACTGCTTAAATTATTTCTAGTTGAAGTCAAAAGTGATAATATTTTAAATCTAATTCCTAAGAATATGAAAAAAAATATTAATTCATGCTCTCAGTGCGCAAAAGAACCGCTTCCAATGAAAGCCAGGAAGCTACTAACGCAGCTAACGGGCATCTGGGAGAAGTACAAGAAACTTTGCTGTTCGCGCGTGGGACGCTTAAAAATTGTCTCTCACGCTCCCAAATATACCCGTATTATCGAGAGTGAGACGTAAAGAGTGTGCGAGACAATTATATATTAGGATTTCTCTTTTACTACGAACGCAACATGCGACACATTGGTAAACTTCTTATTGTATTGGTGATATCTCCGATTTTTGATAAATCATTTTTTATGTTCCCAATATGCATTAATTATTTAATCAAAAAAACATTTTTACCGATACGTAAATGTATAACGAAGGAATACGGAAAATCTCAACCCATCATTTATTATATTTATGGAGATATTAAAGTTATGTGCAATGTGTACTAGCTACACATCACCGGGAAGGGAGAGTTAAAACCCTTTAGAGCAGTGTTTCCCAGCCTTCTTTATGCCATGGCATAAAGAAGGCTGTAGTATATGCCCCACCGTAGTATTTTCAAAAGTCAGATGCCCCACCGGCATCTTTTTTAAGTAAACAGCAGGTAAATTTTCAAATCATATTGTAATATGTTTGTTAACATATAAACCCCTGAAACTGAAATGATTACAAAACACAAATTGAAAATGTAATTAAGTAGAATAAAATAAAAATGAAAACAATAATAAAACACGAGTGACAATTGAATTTGAGTTATTCATGATTAAATTCAGTCCCCTCTATACCTCTATAAGTTATATCCAATCATATTTAGATTTATTTCAACAGAGAGGGAAAAAGTTTTCGAGAAGAAATTTGGAAGTCTAGGCATTTACAGGGCTTATGACCTGTCATTGGCTGGTTTAAGTGGCCACTTTACACACTGTGTAACATTCACCATTCTGCCCATGTTTGAACATCCACATTTCCTCAACTCTTCCATCTGTTGACTTTTGTGAAGTGAAAGAGCTGAAACCTTTATCACGTGGGTGAGATTCATCCGGCTGAACCAAATCACCTACTAGGCAACGTCTGGAAACAATTTTCCAATTTTTATACGCCCTGTAAATGCCTAGACTTCCAAATTTCTTCTCGAAAACTTTTTCCCTCTCTGTTGAAATAAATCTAAATATGAACAACTCCCTAGGGAGGAAATCCAGCCAGTCTGCAAGCATTTGGACATAATCAAACATTGTTGAATTACTACCTGGTAAAAGAAGAAGTATAAAATTGGAAAATTGTTTCCAGACGTTGCCTAGTAGGTGATTTGGTTCAGCCGGATGAATCTCACCCACGTGATAAAGGTTTCAGCTCTTTCACTTCACAAAAGTCAACAGATGGAAGAGTTGAGGAAATGTGGATGTTCAAACATGGGCAGAATGGTGAATGTTACACAGTGTGTAAAGTGGCCACTTAAACCAGCCAATGACAGGCCATAAGCCCTGTAAATGCCTAGACTTCCAAATTTCTTCTCGAAAACTTTTTCCCTCTCTGTTGAAATAAATCTAAATATGAACAACTCCCTAGGGAGGAAATCCAGCCAGTCTGCAAGCATTTGGACATAATCAAACATTGTTGAATTACTACCTGGTAAAAGAAGAAGTATAAAAATTGGAAAATTGTTTCCAGACGTTGCCTAGTAGGTGATTTGGTTCAGCCGGATGAATCTCACCCACGTGATAAAGGTTTCAGCTCTTTCACTTCACAAAAGTCAACAGATGGAAGAGTTGAGGAAATGTGGATGTTCAAACATGGGCAGAATGGTGAATGTTACACAGTGTGTAAAGTGGCCACTTAAACCAGCCAATGACAGGTCATAAGCCCTGTAAATGCCTAGACTTCCAAATTTCTTCTCGAAAACTTTTTCCCTCTCTGTTGAAATAAATCTAAATATGAACAACTCCCTAGGGAGGAAATCCAGCCAGTCTGCAAGCATTTGGACATAATCAAACATTGTTGAATTACTACCTGGTAAAAGAAGAAGTATAAAAATTGGAAAATTGTTTCCAGACGTTGCCTAGTAGGTGATTTGGTTCAGCCGGATGAATCTCACCCACGTGATAAAGGTTTCAGCTCTTTCACTTCACAAAAGTCAACAGATGGAAGAGTTGAGGAAATGTGGATGTTCAAACATGGGCAGAATGGTGAATGTTACACAGTGTGTAAAGTGGCCACTTAAACCAGCCAATGACAGGTCATAAGCCCTGTAAATGCCTAGACTTCCAAATTTCTTCTCGAAAACTTTTTCCCTCTCTGTTGAAATAAATCTAAATATGAACAACTCCCTAGGGAGGAAATCCAGCCAGTCTGCAAGCATTTGGACATAATCAAACATTGTTGTATATCCAATCAGTTTAGTTTTTTAATGAGTAAATCGCTTATGACGCCAAAACCACATTCCACCAAATAAGATGAGGGAAAGGGTAGTAATAATTTTCTGGCATGCAAAGTAATATTAGGACATTTTGTGTTAGTTTCTTCGCAAATCCTTGCCATTATTCCTACATCCTGCACAGTTTCTGTGTTTTCTGATAATTATTGAAATTGTAACGGGTTTCATTCTATTTTAAGTCCAATTTGGCGTATATTTCAATTTTGTCCATCTCAGGCATTTTTTTGTATGACCGATGAGTATTCCCCCTTATATGTGGAATGCCGACTTATCTCATCTCTGAAGTGTGGGGCCCCACCTCTGAGGCGTTATGCCCCCACCGGTGGGGCGTACGCCCCTGCTTTAGAGTCTATCACTCACACCTCCTCCCATGTCAATCCCGAAAATGTAATCTTTTGTTTTTATGTCCATTTGCTAAAAAAAAAGATAATTTTTGCAGTGTTGCCCTCAAGTGCTGTGTATTAGTAATTAAATATCCCTTATCTTCCCCTTTTAAATGGAATTAGCTTAAGTCTTCAACTTTATCAACTATAAGACCGGTAGTTTGAGCAAATAATTTGTGAAACTTACTAAAGTTATGCATGTTTATCATATTGTTAAGTATAACTTAGTCACCAGTGTTTTGCCATGCTGGGCAAGAATATGCAATAGTATTACCAAACACAGGAATGAGAAAAAGAAGGTGTATGCAATCCAATATTGTATTGTCCACATGTGATGACAGAATACATGCAACAACTCAAGTGAAATGAAGTGAAGAAAAATAACTAAAAAGTACAATCGCGCGTGATTTATATCCAGTCAAAACGTTATGGCAGCTGGAATAAACTAAGAAATATACTGTTCAATGTGGTGTATGATTGTTCAGCCAAAATGCAATATGGCTAATCGTCGATTGCCTGTTACAATACGGAGCCATTTTGTAATTTGGCGAAAATGACAATTTAGATGTGACATATATATATAAATATGTATATGCCCTTGGATTGTGTCTGCTTTTGACATGACGATCTTTGGGATTTTCGCTGATCATGCCACGTCTTTTTTGGTTGTCCTTGTCCTACGTAACCATTAATTCTCGCCATATACATCTGTTTTACGATTTTATAAACACTAATTTTAATGTAATTAATTACAGGTACATAGATAATTAAAATTGCAAATATATTACCATATGAATAATTATTGTCTTTCTTGCAGCCGGTTTGCGCGCTGGAATTGTAGGTGCTGCCGGGTTTGCTGCTTTCTCTACTGTTATAGATTATTATATGCATAGTCGCTAAATTTGTTAAATCCACTTTAATTTATAAATCAATTGCTATGAGTGAATGTTAAAGATTATTGAAATTGTTGCATTGCTTGACGGGTATTGTTGATTGAAATTTGAAATGTAAAAACAATGATTTGGAAATTAATTACATATGTATCTAATATCAACCATTTACCATTTAATGTTCAAACCATAAAATAATTTATGTTTCATGACCTGTTTCAGGTATTTAATACCCATAAAAAACTACGCATAAACTACGTAGTTAACTACGCATAAAAAAATAGAAATTTAAGTTTATTTAATTTATTAAGTAACTAAAGGTTTAATAATATTAATTCTATCATAAATAGACAATTTTATTATATTTAGGCCTCACAATGTTACTAAGAAATATAAAAACCACTACATTTCAAATTTCTTTTGCCAACATCTTTTGTAAATATATTATAAGAGATGTAATAGTTTTTTGGATTAAAAATGTTTTATAAAACTGGCGATTTCTTTATTTGCTGTTTGTTCTGTGTTTTTCACTTTGCTATTGATACTTTTAAAAATTAATGTTCACTAATGTGTTTATAGTTATAGTAGGGCCAATTTAATAGGTCACATTTGACATTTGTCGGTTTTAGCTTCATAGTGAGGTAACCTGCTTAAAAACACCAATTAAAGTGAATGAATCGATTCGGACTTCAAACATAATATATGTCAATTGAATTCAGTTGCTATGAACAAGTACTTACAGGTACTGTAATTTTATTTTTTCGTTGAATTTAAGTCGAATCCCTGTCCCATTATTATTTTCTATCTTAAATTTAAGGAACAAAATAAGATATGTACATAATTTAACAAAACTATCAACATTCGATTTTTCTGGGTAACATCCCTAGTGTTTAAAAAGAAAAAGGGTTCACTGATGCAACATTGTAACGACGTTTAGAACAGAAAAAGTTTATTATGTTTAGAATGGTTTATTAGTGAAAGTAAATCATAAAATTACCCTCTTTTGTCATTATTACAATAAATATATAATCGTAACTGAAAAAAGTTAAGCAATTGTGCAGTTCTAAATTCGAAAAAATAAATAATATTTTACTACCGCCCTTACAAGGTTATGTTGTTGAATTTTGATGAAGTGTCAAATGTGACCTATTAAATTGGCCCTACTATAGTATACTTAATAGTTCACTTAGAATCCAAGATAAATTATGTCTTGTCATACGTATGAACCTACTATAAATCATTTATTGAAAAAAAAATACACTCACATAATATTTAGTACTACCTATAGTTTAACTTTTTGTGACAGCTGGAATTTTTAATAGCTTTTTTTATTTATTTAGCATGTTTTATAGACAGATACAATTTTTACAAAAGTAATATAGATTTAGGCAAAAAGTACAAAAACAAAATTAAATTAAATACTGCACAAAAAAAGAACCAACCTCTTGTACTTGGTTGGGGTACATTGTACATTTAAGTAAAAAAACTAATGAGTAACTTTACAATTTTTCTGAGAATTCAAAAAACTAATTTTTTGCACCATTATAGGCCAGAAGGCCCAATTATTGTGGTAAATAACAGCACAGAACACATAGGCTTGAGAAAAACGCCTAAAAAATAATAAATTAAAAATGTAATACAGTATGTATATTATGTGTATGAATATATTATATATGTATGTTATTACCAGAGGCGGTTCCTTAGTATGTGCATAAGCGCAGTGCACTGCCAAGTAAAAATTTGTGTAAATAAATTAGTAATTTTATTGATAGTAAAAATATTTTATAAATAGGTAGAAAGAAACAGGGATTCGTTGCAATATTATACACGTAAACACCATAATATTCAATACTAGCGCCAAAAGATCTAGCGAAATCGACTCTAGCGGACGATTTTCTCATCTTGTCTACGCATGCGCAATTGTCCCAGTGCATATTCTGTTTTGCACAATGCTTTACCCTGAATTTTTAAGAAATATATCATATCTCCTAAAATCGTCATTTGAGCGAGACAGACAATGCTTCATACCGATGAATTGTGCATTAGAGGGAGAAGATAATATACATATTCCGGGCATTGCCAATGCATGCGCAGATTTGAAGTTCGTTTGTAATGTCACTTTCAACATGCGTAATGACATGATATTAGTACGAATTAAATTAACTAAACGTGCATATTATGTTCGGCGCATTTAGCGTTTCTGGTTCCGATGCGCAGGCTGTCATACTATTGCTCGTTTATCACGTCAGACCTATCATATTTTTATAATAATTTTGAACTTAATAATATACAAGTTGCCAAAATGTAAAAAAAATGCACTCCCAATACTTTCGGTCAGGAGCCGCCAGTGGTTATTATGCAATACAAGTGCCCCGAGTTTACACAGATTTTCTAAAATTTACAGGCACGGGTCATTCCTGGTTATGTCACTTTAAGCTGTGTCTCTTTATACCTTAATAAATGTAAATAAAAAGAACAAATAATAATAAAACCATTTTTTTTTAGTAATTTATTAAAATATTGCAGCTTTCATTATTGCACAGAGTTTTAAAAATTGCACTTTTATACTAGGTTGTATTTTAAACATAACTTAAACATTAAAAAATATATAAAACAATATTTTCAGTGAAGTGAATTCATAAAAGTAGCACTTTAATAATTCAGAGTGCACACCAAAATAGTCATTAAGTACTTAACAAGAATTATTGCACAGCATCTTAAAAAATATTTAAATGCTTTATTTCTAAAATTAATTTTAGGCTAGAATTTGATAAGTTTAAATAATGCCAAATGAATTATTTTTGTACTGTGGAATTGAAAAAAAAAAGACTTCGGGAATGTGGGGCAGGCATTTTTAGAAGGCCTAATTTTTAAAACAAAAGCAAACAAACCATCGCGCCTTTTCTAAGAGAGGATAGAACGCTATTGCGTTGGTATTCCACTCTGTATTTGCATGCATACCTTGCTTCCTATACATTCATACGTCTTCTCATGCACACATGCTGATTATTCCGACTTTTGGCATGTCCAACGTTTTCTGCATCCACTCCCATCTTGATTTTGTCGATAATGCTAGTCTCAGCCTTACATAATAAGGATCTCGACATTTGTGCGCCTATCATACATAGTTTTAGCACACATTCGCAGATGTCAATATGTAAATTAAATGACACACCGTGTTCTTTCTTACAGTGAAATAAAACATAAATTACAATCAGTGTTGCATGTTTTATCAACGTTTTAAAATGGTAAATCAATTTGCCAGACCTTTAATTTATTGCATATTGCCTTGCTCCTGTTTGCAAACTTTTGCTTAGCGATTGATCTGTATCAATCGCTAAGCAAAAGTTTGCACCATGAAAATACAACAAAAAGAAATGCTTAATTACCTAAAAGATGTCTGGTTCCGAATCCCATTCAGATTTCTGACCAATCTCTCATTCTTTTTCTGTGTAATATGACTATTACTTGTTTGCGGATGCTTCGATTTTATTTCTTGGAAATTTAACGTTAAAACTAATGCTTTAAATATACGTAATGTTAAAAATACACGTAATAAAATTATCAAGAGTCAAATAAACTCATCTAAATTAAAAATATTGCACTCAATGAGATTATTCTAAGCTCAATCAATTATAAATGCTTTATTTTCTAGTATTGCAAAATGTCATATTTCATCATTGAAGATTACCTTCTAATGATACATTTCAATCTCAACTTATTTCATTTATTAAAAATAACATGTAAATGCAGATTTTTAGGTCGTATACCTCGAAACAAATAAAATTATCAATTTAGATGTGACAATATAAAAATTAACTAAAAACTAGTTTTAAAAATATGCATAATTTTTTTACATTTTATTAATGTGAAACCCACCTTATAAATATTATTTAAATACATTTAATATTTAAATTCCCAAAAAAACTCAACTTTCGATTGCAAATTGTAATGTTATTGTTTATTCTTCAGAGTAATAATTATCTAGAGAAGCCCTTAAGCTCTATTGCATAAAATAAAAGCGTTCCAAATTTTTGGTTTGGCTAAAGCTAAAGCTTGTTTTAAGTTTTACAACAAACGTATAATAGACTGTTTCGGTTTGCGCTCGCAATTCTTGTGTACCTACGGCCCGTTTTATTGCTGTAATCTGTTCCTAAGTTCGCGGTCAATAATCACAGAATGGTTTTTCTCCATGCGGGCGACTCTATTAAGTTATTACTCAAAGGTTTGTCCCAATACATACTGACAATTATTCACACGAATTATTAATAACGAATCTATTCTATTTTTCTTGAATAATAAAAAAGCCTGTCATAAAAGTGAAAATTTCTCAATTGTCTGCAAAAGAGGTCATGAAAAAGTATTCTTATATAGCTATTTATACAATATTTACTGAAATATTCAATCGAAGTTAAATATTGTGATACGGTGAAAATACGTATATTGAGTAGAAATAATTTTACTGCAAAAGGTGAACACAAAGCGATAAATTGTTAAGAATGAATTGTAATATCTTTCAAATATTTAATTTCTTAACACAAAACCAATACTAATAATATGAGGTAATTTATTTATTGTTGTCATCAAAAACATCTTTAGTTTAAAACAAATATTCTTGAAATGGCATTTCTGCATTCTCATGTTTTCAGTAGCATAAATAAAATGCTATTGATGCTATTTTAAAGGCATTATTTTATCAATTTGATGGTTTTATTTATACTTCACACTATTAAAAAAAAAAAATACCATGTTAAACCTTGTCCACTGCAGTATGTAATATTTCTTAATTTATAATGAATCAACTTAACCCTTTAATACTTCTGTATTAGTACAGCTTTCACCACATTTATTTTAAAAGATGATCCCAAAATAATTACTTGGATTCAGTAATTAGAGCCTCTTCTGCAAAGGTATGAGTTATCAATTTTCATTTCTAGACAATGTTTTAAATTAATCAAAGAAAACATTATTAAATCTCTTAATGGAGATCAAACGATTCAAAATCTCTAGCTTAAAAACTAATATGAATTAGCAAATATTAATTAATGGAAACTTAAATTTGCCTATAATTAATTACATAATGGAAAAAGATAGTGAACTGTGTTAACAGAGGTTACCACTATCAAAAGACAAAAAGCCACTTATTCTGTGAAGAAAAATATACCCTTCTATAACTCGTAGTAGAAGGAAAGATTGAGGGTAGACGGGGTGAAATAAAATCATGGCTCAGGAATCTTCCGCCGGTGGTTTGCAATACCAGTTGCAGCAATGCTCATCAGAATGGCCCAGGATCGAGAAGAGTTTTAAGTGATGCAGCAGCGGGAAAAGAATGATTAATTAAGGACCATATTTTGAAAATATTGAGTCTTTACAAGACTTTATGTGTGAGTAAAAAAATACCAAATAAAATTGTGTTATAAATATCTAAAGTGCACCATTTTAAAAAGAAATATATGGAGATTACCAGAGGAAACTCGCTTTCAAATTAAATAGCATAATGCATCACAAAATTCCTGTTTTTTTGCCTTTGTTATTACAAGTTAATTTGATTTTATGAGCTTAAGTATTGTCATTAATTAGTTTCATTTCCGTGATGCTCTTTATTTGCATGTCTCTAAAATAAACCCATGAATAAACTATTTTTTTTAGTATTTAAAGCAAAATAAACGGCACATAGTAAAATTATTCATCGCATGTCTTATTTTCGTATACCGCCGGGCTAGTTCGACTCATATAATGTAAGTTAAGGAAGATAGCCTAGAGAATCAGCTAAAGCGGCCGATGGACCCCTGTAAAGTCCTCTCCTTGCACTCAGTAATCTTCCATCAGAAAATAAGGCCCCAACTTCGGCTTCTTTTTGGGATATCAACGCTTCTTTTGAGCGATGCATCATCACTGAAATTAAAACAAGAAAAATGTTTAGTTACTTAGTACAGTACAGTCAGCCATGTAGGGATGGAACCTGAAATCTTTTGCTTAAAATGAAACACAAATATTGATAAAAAAAGAACAAAATTAAAGCAAAAGACGAGAATAAATGAGAGATGATCTTGGCCAACAATAACTGAAAAACCCTACTGTTGAAAACATTTAACAAGTCTCTAAAGATATCAATGTTTTTCGTAGTGTCTACATATTTTATTTTATTTATTTTTTATTTTATTTTTTCATAAAAACAAAACACATTTTGGAATTTATACAATGGTTACAATATGTTGGTATAAATATATACATTAAATGTGTCTAAATTACATTAAGAGTATAAATTTTATTATAAGATAATAATATTAACTCTAAGTACTAGTTTTAGTCACAAAAAATTAAGTGTATTCGTTTTATTATTGATGTACATGTTAGTGAGGGTGAGTCAGTGGCGAATGGTGATTTTTTTTAAAGGTAAGCTATAAAATAAAAACATATTTTTGTACCTACATAGAAGGTACATAATATAATGTAAGTAATATTTACTATAAATTAATATTTTTCTGTGGTTCTGTGTGATACAACAACTCTCATCCATGAAATCAACTCAAACGATGTAACTTTGTGACATATTATATTAGATAGATATATTATCCATTACTTTTAATATATAATTCATTAAAAAATACCACTATAAATTCAGTCGATATTAGGTATTCAATTAAAATGTCAACTGGCCGAATCGTTCTAGTAATTAATTGTGCTAAAAACGGCCGCGTGGAGCGCTAGGGCGTCCTGCAATATGACGCATGAAAGTAATTTTGGTCTTATGTCAAAAGTACTATTTCAAAGAAAAATAGCCCTTAAGAAACAATGTTTGAAATACTGTTTTCCAAATCAAGAATCTTCAAACAATTTGTGTTATCTGCAAGTATAATCTAGGTAAAAAAAACCGCACTGGGATTAAGACATTCAAAATATAGTATACTTATTTGGATGAAAAAATAAGCTAGAAAAATCGGCTAGTTTCTTGGCTCACCGCAGGCGCTGGGCGCGCTTTACCAAAATTTATATTTATATTAGGATAAAATACAAACAGTGGAAATAATTTAAAATAAATGGAAATTATTTATTTGTTTTTCTGTAAATAAAGTTACAATAAAACATTATTATGGTTAGTCAAATATAATGGTAAGCTGCGCATAATCGCTTCTATACACGGTTCGCCCCTGGGGTGAGTGTATATATTTAGGGTGTGTGAGTATTGTATGTATGTGAGAGTGTAGTGAATATAAGTGGACTATATGTATGTATGTGTAAAGTGTTATACTATACATAAACGTTAGATAGAGAATTGTAATATCCTGAATTTGAGAAGAAATGAATTATAAATATATCCAAATTAGTATCAATTATGTATATCTGCAATGAAGAAGTTTAGTGCTACGGGATATTGGATCAATTCTTTTTTCTTACATGCGGTAAAAATTAGAGCATTGATTGTATCGTGAAGTTTCTCAAAAATGTATGAAAAAACCATTAAAATTAATTGGAATAATTCTACTATTGAAAGCATTTCTTACTTGGAAGCTGCATGGATCCGCCTCTGCTGCTGTAGAGACCCATGCCCCTGTTGGACATAAAGAGGTCGTAATCCAAGTGGAGATTGTCAGAGCTGTAACTCTTCCTTCCTCCCCTGGTTAGGCCGGTACTCGGGCGTCCCACCTCAGTTGAGCAACTCATTCTCTCAAATGTGTCGAACCTGCAACGTGAAACCGCGATGTTATTCGTACACGAGCATCAATAAGACAGTAACGCTATGGGTTCCTGAGAGAACGGTACTGTCATCGAGCAGCCGCCATATTGCGGTGGATAGTGTCATTAAAACACTGGCTGTATCAGTGTTTTCCAACTTTTTTTTATACCCGGCGGGGAGGGTTGCTTGGGCCCGCGGCCCTTAGTAAGGCTTAAGGCAAGACCGACAGGTTGAGAAGACTGGTCTAAAATTTGAAATTTGCACGAAACTTTAAAACGCTTAAAAGTATAATTTTTAAACACCTCACTCTCCTCCAAACGATAGTTTTCGACATTCGATGACTCCTCTTCTTCCAAATACCCATCTATCTATTTTTAGCATTGCCACCCTCAGTGGGTCTCAGATTCCTCCAAGAAATGACCGATAGCAAGAAATACAAATGGATCTGACTTTCTGAATATACATCGTATCATGAAAAAGCTAATATATTACAACAAAGATGAAAAATTTGCAGGGCTTAGCTGGTTTAACTGGCCACTTTACACACTGTGTAACATTCACCATTCTACAATAACATCCATATCATCGCCATTCAGGCAAGTCACTAATCTAACTAACATAATTTTGAGAAATTGCAATTTGAAAGTTTGGAGACCAAGAAACAACCTGATTTTTGTGTTTTTTAGGTTTTATGTATACAGCATAATCATTTATGTCTTTTTAATAAATTCCATTGGTAACTTCTCCCTTCTGGTACATAAAAAAATATCTAGGTTTTAAATGAGGCAAGATGGCTAAAATTTGGTTAAGTGACTTTTGCTTGTTTATAATCTGTACAATGCAAGCTATAAAGGAAGGAGATATTTTAAATAATTATTTTAATATTGTGGTTAAATTTTTTTTTTATTTAAGGATATATTTTTTACTTTTTTTTACATGTTTTAATTTATAATTATATAAAGTCACATAGTAAAAAACAAATAATTTGGATTGGTGCAACTTTTTTCTGGATAAGTTGCCGTGGTGACGTTTCCTCTTAAGGACATAATTTTACGATTCGAATGGCATATTCAACTCAAAACTCATGTTTAGGGTTAAAGACTTTTTCCTGAACAGCGAGGACATTTCTTCAATTCACCCAATTGTCAAGATCAATCTTTGTGAAATTATCTTAATAACTCCCCAGATGGTTGAATTCAGTCTATGTTTACAAAAATTAGGACAAACTTAAAAAAATGTTTATTGAAAAGTTATTTAATACTCTGCCTTGAAATGTTAAATAATTTTTAGTATTATAAAGCCTAGTATTAAAAATTTAATTAAAGAAATATGTATGAAAATTCTCACCGTGAGCTTCTCTTTGTCAAAAACTCCAGCCCTGTAGAAGTGTGATTAAGGACAGATCTCGCCTTGGGTCTGAGCGGCTCGTAGTAAAGGGAATCCAGCGTAGCGGGCCCCGGGGCTGATCTCCGCCGAGGAGATCGCTGCGAGCGCACTGGGGGGCACCTCCCCGATTTGCAGGAGCCGGCGTGGTGGAGGGGCGCAGCGCGGGGGGGCTGAGGCTGCCTGCCGCCCCCTCGAGGGACCGTGGTGCTGCGGACTCCGGGGGTCGTTCGACAATAGCACTTGTCGCTGTCGGCGCAGCTCTCCGTGTCACACCCGCAGCAGCTGTAGCACTGGCTGGACTCTCCTGCCGTGCAGTCACAGCATTTTTCACCCCTGGGTGAATCAAAATGTAAAGGAAATTTAGTGATCACCGAAACAAGGTTGTTAAAATGCAGTTTTCTTAAACTTAATAAAAATACAAAGTTTCAATTATACATTCAATCAAGTTGTGGACTCGCAGATCAAAGGTTCAATCTTTTTTTTAAAAAATGTTATAACTATTTAATTTTATTTTTACATCTGAGCATGTTTTTCATTCTTTAATTCAATTCTTAATTTTTAATTACTCTTACAAATTTTCTTAATTTTTAATATTATTTCCATTTGTAAATACTCACTACAAACTACAAACTTTAAAATATCTTTTTTTCACTTAAATTTTAATTTTTAAACAACTTTCATTTATGTTTTTCTTTTTCCTTCTCTTTTTTATACTTTCATAATTATGGTTAATTAACCTTTCATATAATTGCTTTCTTATATGGAAACTTCACTGGTCCATTAGAATTAAGTCTAATTGTGTAAAATATTGAACTTCATAACTGTACTGTATGTTTCCTCAATAAAATAAAATAAAAAAAATAAAAAGGTGAGAGGTTCGCACTCCGCTCTATCACGACTTAATTCCTATTTTGCTAGTAGTGAGTTAGAACTCGTTGAAAATGGCTTCCAAAATTAAAATGTTTGGGTAAATAGTCATAAGAACGCAAATGTTTATTTTAATAAAAAAAAAAAACTTTATAATTAATTATTTATTTTACTTACTATTTTATTTAATTACTTTATTATTAAACTTAGAAGTATAGGAATCCTTAATATGGAATTGGAACTGTTTCAAAGTTACATGAAAAACAGAAAGCAAATAGTAAAGGTTAATAATAAATCTAGCGACAAAACCGAAATTTCATTTGGCGTCCCTCAAGGAAGCATACTTGGACCAATTTTGTTTCTTATCTATACAAATTATCTTTGCAATTTATCTATAAAAGGTTCTTTAATTAGCTTCGCTGATGATACTGTGCTACTATCTCAAGGAAGCTCATGAGATATTGTATTTGAAAAGGCTGAAAATGACTTAAACTTAGTCAAAAAATTGTAAGACTCAAATTATCTTACACATTAACATAATAATATATTTTTATGTTAACCTTGTAAAATAACTAATTTAAGGCATGTTTTACTTTTTGAAAAATGTTTCCCTCGGCACAGGACACCCCAGTGAGGGAACATTATTGTGTATAAAAAAAAGAATACAAACATTTAAAAGTATTAATAAATCAATTTAAAAAGTTAACTAACACATATTTGTGAATTATGACACACGCTATGTACGTTGTCATAATTATTCACAAATTAGTTGGCCAAATATAAATGCCTGTTTGATCATAGTGGAAAAAATCCAAAGGTTAGCAAGGTAAGTACAGCAAACCAAAAGTTTAAGTGGGGATTTGAAAATCTATACTTCTAATAACAATACTGAAATTCCTCATCAATAGAAATGAAGCACTTCTTTGATTTATCTTCAAGAAGCAAGATAAAACTTTATTCAATCAAAATTGAATAAAAAAGACTTTCCTTTTTATTTGATTACAGATCGCTTTCGGAGCTACACAAACTCCCTCGTCAAGGTATAATTTAGAAATTAATATAATCGTTAGATCATGTTCAATGTACTTCATAGTCTTAACGCTCCTATATACCTGCGTGAAAAATTTCAACGCTTATCAGTTCATGATTTACCTCTTCGTTCTAATTCTCAAGGCACTCTCTTAATACCCATTCACAATTCCTCTTTCTTCTCTAACTCATATAGTGGTCCATGCGGCTCGACTGTGGAATCATCTCCCATCCACCATCAAAGATGTTACTACATTATCTCTGTTTAAATCACGTCTGAAGAAACATCTCCTTTCTCTTCCTAATCTCTCCTCCTTTCCTTTTTCCTCTTTCCTCTTTTTTCCTTTTTTCCCATTGAGTAATAGTTTTGATTTAAGGTAATTTACAAACAAATACGTTTATTTCTATTTTTATATATTTTTAACTTTTTAATCTTTTTTTTCTATTGAATATGTTCTGTAACATGAATTATAAAAATAAAACTTTTATTTTATTGGTTGGTTGGAAGAAATTGCCATTTGGCAATAAGCTCGCCAATGTACAAATAACATCATGTACAAAAAGTTAAATAAATAAATAAAAAAATAATAATTATATTTCAAAGATTTATCACTTGAAATTTTCAAATAGGATTAAATTTATTTCTGAATTTATTCTAATTATACCTTGATAAGCGAACTTATGTAGATCTGAAACCAGTCAGTAATTGAATAAATAATTAGCTGTTAAAAATAAAAATAAAATACTTTAATAGTTTTACAATTAATAACTGCAGTGCTTTAAATATAAATGTTATATAACTTTATTATGGATGACAAGAGTTCGAATAAACAGAGTTCTAATGTAACTATGCTATTTTTTCGTTTTTAAAATGTGATATTATTTCAAATATAAATGTTATAAAACTTTATTACTTCAAATATATCTGGTTCACAATTTAATTAAATACACAGCAATAGCTTCTAAGATTTACAGTAA
Source organism: Micrasema longulum (assembly GCF_059751315.1). Classification (NCBI taxonomy): domain Eukaryota; kingdom Metazoa; phylum Arthropoda; class Insecta; order Trichoptera; family Brachycentridae; genus Micrasema; species Micrasema longulum. The sequence goes on along the minus strand of NW_028279440.1, from coordinate 4,239 downwards.
ATTTTCATAGGTAATTTGGTTAATTAATTGTATTAATACAGTGGTGTAATGGTCAGCACGTTTGCCTACCATGAAAGAGGTCTCGGTTCGATTCCCGACATGGTTGATTTGAAATATTTATTTAAAAGGGTGTTCTCACAAAATAATATTTCATAGTCCCTGGACCGGTACCTGAAGCGTGAGACTGATCATCTCACCTTCATGTAACAAAAAAATGATCAAGAAACGCTGCGATTGGTTTACCAATGCAGTACCCTATGCACCATTAGGTGCAGAAAGGGAATGATGATGATGATGATGCTGATGATTAATACGGTAAATTGTAAAATGAATCCAACAAAATTTTGTAAGAACAATGCAATTTTTTTTTGTAAATTGTACGGTTGTACGGTAAATAGCCTCGACCCCGCACGATTAGACAGTGGGACCAAACAATAATTTGGTAGAATCGCAAAACGCTGTAAACATGGAGACACAACGACGTGCACTGCGATAGGGGTAAGCCATTGTCCCGAGGAGATAATCTGCCTGTCTATTTTCAAGACAGTGTCTTGAAACATTATCCTGTCCCCCAAATTTCTGTTCACACTTGGGCAATACTGCCCTGCCAAGTCAAAAAGTCAACTGTAAAAAATTCTTTTTGTGTTTTTTTTGCTTTTGTAAAAGATATTCGATAGTCCTACATATTTACTTAGCCAACAAGTCATTGCTTCTCAAATATGAGATATTCTCTGGTAAAAAAAAAAACAACAGAAATCAGACAGGCAAAGCATAAAACCGTAACCTCCTGTAAAATGTGTAATTCAAACTACTTTTTGGCTTAGCAGGGCAGAATAGGTCCGAAGCTGGGACAAGGCAGTGTTCTCCTTTCCTGAACTACGCGCAACGATTTATACCTGTTTGAATTTATAAAAAAGGGTAAGGTCATACCTGTCGCAGGCTTCTAAGGGAACTGTTGGAGGGGGTGGCCGGGGTCTTGATTTCGCAGCGCAATAACAGCGGTCGGCACAGCTTTCTGATTCACATTCAGAACAGGACACGTACCCGCTAGAGCTGTTTCTGTTCTGACAGCCAACTCTTCTGCTCAGAGTCAGAAAATCCGAATCTTCAGAAGTGCTGACGCGGTCGACGTTTCGTCCTTTTCCATGGCGTTTAGATGTCTTTCCGATGAGGTGGGCGGTCTCTGAGCGCTTGGAGTTTCTCCTTTTAACACTTTGTCTTTTCGGCGTGTGGTTTGGAGTACCTTCTTTAGGATGGAATTGTCTCAAATCGTAGCTAGACGTTGAAACTGAACTTTCGGAAGTGATAATTAGTTTCTTTTTGTGCGTGAGTTTAGTCATTTCAAAAGTATTCGCTTTCGGAATTGCCTTCTCTCCGAGACTCATAATTTTATTTTTTAACAAGTCTTTTCCGAACGGTTTTCTAAACACTAATTTCAATCCTCTCGCACCGATCAGCATCTTTTTTCTCTTATTTTGGACGGTGCTGTTTCTCCTCAACAATTTCTTCTTCTGGCGGCGCATTATTGCCTTGCTGTGCTGGAAAAGCTCATCTTTTGTAAGAGTAACGGCTAGTTTAAGGAGGAATTCTTTGTATATAGGTTTTAAGTCGTTGAAAGACATTCCTTCAGCGTCTATTATAGCTCCAAGGATGTCGTCCATACTGTGTAGATCTTCTTGAACTCTGAATTCATTGAACAGCTCGCTAAATCCCAAAGGGGAACCGCCTCCCTTTTTACCATTATTTCTGAAAAAAAAAAAACAATAGGAATTAAAATTGCATCGCTATAATTATTTCTATATTCATTGTTTATTTCAGAAGAAAACATACAGCTTCACAATAACATTAATAACACACCACATAAAAAACTAATTTGTAGCCAATAACTATCCTCAAATTGATAGTACCAAGAAAATGATAAAATTGAAACAAATTAAGAACAATACTAAATGAGGCTTCAGCATTATAGATATACTCTGCCACAATCACAACAAAATCATCTTCCAATAAAGAACTTGCAAATAGTATAATAATATTATCATATTCTTCTTCTTGCGGTGCCTTGTCAGGTCCCTATTACTACACTGACTAGTCCAACTCTTTAGTGTCCAAGTCACGAACCCTGGGCAATGGGATCACACTCATAACGGTGTGATCACAGCAGATAATGAAAGGCGAGTATTCAAAGAACCGAGCGAGAACCAAAACCAACCAGTCATGGGAAGAAAACCCCGACAGAAAAATCCACTATCATATTAAAATACACTAAAACTTTAAATTACCGGATTAATAAGTGCCAGATTTTATTGCTTTTAAAATAATACAGGGAATAAGAATCACATAAAAATCTTTCTTAAACATGTCCAGCAAGGTTAATCGCACAATTAAATGTAAATAAAAAACACCTCCTTTTTGAATTATTTCCTGATAACGATTTGTATATTTGACAATCTAGATGATTAGAGTTCTAATAAATGGAGTCCTAATATTTTTTTTTTTAATGTGAGATTATTATTAAATACAAATGAAAAAAAAAAAAAATTACACACAATTATTACACACCCATCCACAATTCAAATGAATAAGAATACTCATTAGATAATATTATTATAGTAGGAAAATTTTAAGTTTAATTATTACCAATTCAAATTTTGAAAGCGAAAACAAGTCAAAAGTAACATTGGTCGCATTGTAACCAACCGTACGGCGCCGAGACGCATGCGCAAACTACAGTAAAACTAATATCTATGGAAAAACGCTCACGTTTCGCTTCTATGTAATCTGTGCTTTTGTCCATTTCTGTCATTTCAATTTGCAATTCGCCTGCGTTGTTTGCAATTCGCTGTCAACAGACTTCGTGCGAGATTTCTCTTTTTTTTTTATTGTGAAATGATTCTTACAAATCAGAATTAAAACGTTGTTATATTTAAACAAAATATACAGTGCATACTTTTGATTGAACTAAAACAACAAAAATGAGCGTGGTGGAGTATATTTTAATCAAAGATTTACGACCGGGGTTAAAGAACTTGAACGTCATTTTCATTGTTTTGGAAGTGGGCCCCCCGACTATCACTAAAGAAAACAGAGAAGTGCGGACGTTTAAAGTTGCGGATCAAACGGCGTGTGTCAACGTGTCTGTTTGGGACGAACCCGGACAGCTTTTAGTTCCAGGGGATATCGTGCGACTCACTAAAGGATACGCTTCCGTGTGGCGGCAATGCCTGACGCTGTACTCGGGGAAAAACGGGGACATTCAAAGATCGGTGAATTCTGCATGTTGTTTAACGAACAGGTGAACATGAGTGAGCCGAATCCCGCGCTTTCAAATTCGTGCCTGATCCAGAACAGCGTCCCTCTCGGGAATAACACGAATAACGGAACAAATAACGGCTCCAATCCTAACATGAACAGGCAGATGATCAGTGGGTTGCCGCACTCTCAAATGATGCTCAACCAGCAAAAGAACAACATCGGAGGGGACCGGTACCAGGGAGAACAGAACAAACCTCCCAGTAAGATGAATCAACGTGTCGGACGCGGTAGCCACAGAGGAACGAATAGAGACGACCGTAGATAACTGTACTCAAATTCTGGGACTGGTTTTACATTCCCGAGTTTAGAAAATAGATCAAATGACAAAGAATGAACATATTGAGTTTTTCTACTGACATTTCTTGGTGGAACTGCATTTTGATTTTAAAGGTAATAATAAAAATACTGTATTTATTCTACAGGCAACTTAAGAAGAGACTTTTGACGTTTGCACGCCCATGAAGTTCTGTAAATATTGACAAGTGTAGGAATCAAATGCCTTATTTTATTGTTGAGTTACCGCAATAGTGACGTATCACCAGAAAACTTCACTATCGATCGACAATATCGACTTTATAAATCAAATTATATCTATATATAATTATAATGAAATCTGCACAGTACCTATGTGTATTATATTTTATTTTATTTTATTTGGGAAACAAACAGTTCAACATACATATTTATCAACAATATTTTGAGTTTGTTGAATATTGTTGATAAATTACCTGGTCCATGAAGAAGTATAGAAATTGAAAATATAATATTTTCAGGCGTTGCCTAGTATGTAGGTGAAATAATTCAATTAGATGAATCTCACCCGCCTAAATAAAGGTTTCAGTTCTTTAACTTCACAAACATCAACAGATGACAGAATTGAAGGAATATAGATGTTCAAATATAGGCAGAATGGTGAATGTTACA